>NW_006400010.1:1009777-1046544 GCF_000299155.1 Elephantulus edwardii
AGGGATTTTGAACATTTCTTCATGTGCTTGTTGGCCATCTGAATGTCTTCTTTGGTGAAGTGTCTGTTCATATCCTGTGCCCATTTTTCAATTGGATTGTTTACCTTTATCTTGTTGTGGTGCTCCTGTGTCATTCTTATCATCTCTTATATACTTGATCTCATTGCTTCAGCCATTGTGTCAATCCTTTTAGCTGAGGTTTTTCCTCTCTTTTGCTGATATTCATTCTTATTCATTGTCCAGATCTCAGGTACATAGCAGGTGATTGAAAAGACATGGCTTGAATCAGGCCCATCTTAATCTTTAGGCTGACTTATTGCTCTTCAGTACTTTGGAGAGGTCCCTGACAGTAGACAATATGTCTTTTGATTTCTTGATGGCTGATACCAATGGTGTTAATTGTGGATCCAAGAAAGATGAAATCATGGACTGCTTCAAATTTTTCTCCATTTATCATGATGTTGTCTATTGACCCAGTGGCGAAGATATTTGTTTTTCATGATGCTTATATGTAATCAATATTGCAGGCTGTAGTCTTTGATCCTCTGCAACAAATGTTCAAGCCTGCTTACTTTCAGCAAACAAGGTTGTGTCATCTGCGCAAAAAAGGTTGTTGATGAGTCTTCACCTGATCCTGATACACATTTTTCTTCATAAAGTCCTGCTTCTTGAATGATTTGTTCAGCATGCAGATTGAACAGGTATGAAGAGAGGATACAGCCCTGACATGCTTTTCTTGACTTTTAAACCATACAGTGTTCCCTCTTGTTCTGTTCAAAGAATAGCTTCTTGGTCTAGATCTAGGTTTCATACAAGCACAATTAAGTGTTCTGGAATTCCCATTCTCCTCAATATTAGCCTTAGTTTGTTATGATCCATAGTCAGCCAAATAATTCTGCATAGTCAATAAAACACAAATAGTCATTCTTCTGTTATTCTGTGCTTTTCAGCCAAGATCCATCTAACATCATCAATGATATCTCTGGTGTCACAGACTCTTCTGAATCCATCTTGCACTTCTGGTACTTATCTGTCAATATACTGTTCTAGCCATTTTTGAATGATCTCCAGTAATACTTTGCTTGCATGTGATATTAGTGATGTTGTTCAATTATTTCCACATTCTGTTGGTTCAGCTTTTTGGGAATAAGATAAAATATGGGCCTCTTCTATACTTATTTAAACATAAATCAGGAAATACTATATTCGCAACCAGATGGATCAACCAGAGTGCATTTTGTTTTTCTTTTCTCTAACACTAGGTTCATCAAAGTCAATATCCTAAGTGATTAAATAAGATGCTGGTGGTGTTCAAACACCAAAAGTGAAGTGTCTAAAGAAGAGACAACCTGTGCTTCAAAGTCTTTTGTGTTGATATGTGGTTGATTTTTTTTTTTATCCTAAATGATGCTGCTGATGTTGTTATGTGCCATTGAGTCACCTGTGACTTACAGTGACCCTGTGTGTCTCAGCTCTGAAGCCTACCCTGTCCTGATCCAGTCTCACTGATTCTGACACACTGACTCCCATTGCCCTACTTACTGTATCCATCCATCGCATCTGGGACTTCCTCTCCTGCGTTGTCCCTCCACCCTTCCAAGCATGATGTCCTTCTCCAAGGATTGGCCTGTCTTGGCCACATGCCCAAAGTATGTGAGATGGAGCTTCAAAATCCTAGCCTCTAAGGAGAAACTTGATTTCACCTTCTCCAAGACAGACTTACTTGTTTTCTTGGCAGTCCCTGATATTTTCAAGATTCTTCTCTAGCACCACAACTCAAAGGCATCAATTCTTCTTCTGTCATCCTTAGTTATTGTCCAGCTCTCTGATGCCTAGAAAGTAATTGAAAAGACCATGGACTGGATCAGGTGTCCCTTAGTCTCTAGACTGACATAGTTGCTTCTCAGTATTCAGGAAAGGTCTCTGACAGCAGATTTACCTAATGCAATTTGTCTTTTGATTTCCTGACTGCTGGTGTTAAGAATGTTGATTGTGGAGCCAAGAAAGCTGTAACTGTTAACAACCTCAATCTCTTCTCCATCCATCATGGTACTGCCAATTGGCTCAGTGGTGAGAATCTTTATCTTCTTGATGTTGAGCTTCAATCCATATTGAAAACTACAGTCCTTGACCTTCTGCAACAAGTGTTAAAGATCCTTCTCAGTTTTAGCAAGCAGAGTTGTATCGTTTGTATAACATAGGTTGTTGATGAGTCTTCTTCCAATCCTGATGCCACATTCCTCCTCATAAAGCCCAGCCTCCAGAATGATCTGTTCTTCATATAGATTAACAAGGTATGGAGACAGGACGCAGAGTTTTACAATTTTCTTAATCATATCTCATCTTTTATTCTAGGGAGATTATTTTGGATCCTGACTCCGTTGTTCTTGATCTTTTCTATTCTCAAAGTAATTTATTTGTGTTGTACGTTTGATAGGCATGTTTTTTTCATCTGATGTGTGATTGAAAATGTTGAGCCTGTAGCAGAGGCAGATAGTTCTGGGTCAGTGATGTGGGTTACACAGACACCTCTCCTCACACAGTGAGACAGATTCGTAATTTACTAGCCTCCATCTGCCTTGAGGTGTCAAGACAAAGAAAAACCATTTTTTAGTGTTGTAAGGAGACCTCTGTGATACTAAAAATGTCTTTCTATGTGTTTTCTAAGTGTTTCCACATTAATTATCTGACTTCAGGGTAACTTGAGTGGGCTCAGATGACCTCATGGGTAGGTGGTTGTGTTGCTAACCCCAAGTGGCACCTCTCTGGAGATTTGAATGTACCAGCAGCTCCTTGAGAGAAAGAGGGACAATCTTTTCCTGAGATTCACAATCTCCAAAGACCTACTAGAGGGTCAATCAGCTGTGGCAATGCAGTGATTTCCACCCCCCACCCAATTTAATGGCCTAGTCTGTAGGGAATTGTACTGCTACATCAAAGGTAGTGCCTGTGTGGCAGTTCAAATCCATCAGTTGCTCTGAGAAAGAAATATGAGAAATCTCCTCCTGGGCAATGAGTTGGTTCTGACTCATTTGGGCTTCACAACCTCCTCATGAAAGGATGTGCAGATGTTGCTACGCTGCTTTTCAGAAACTGCTGATGAAATTGAGACAGTCACAGTTAACTGACTTCTCCAGGTGCCCATAGTCACTAAGCAGAAGATCTAGGCCCCAAGTCTTCTAATTCCCAGGCCTCTGGTTTTTCTAACCAAACCAAGCCTGCTCTCACCTAGCTGGTTCTTGCTCATGGTGACCCCTTGTGTTTCAGAGTAGAACTGCTCCACTGAGTTTTCTTTAAAGAAAAACTCTTTCCTTGTGATTTACAACCTAGGAAGGCCAGCTGGAGCATCAGCTAAGAGTCGGTTTCCACTCAAGGGCACACAACAACAACCACCTTTATGGAGGCACATTGCCGTGCCTTTCTTTCACGGCAATAAGTTTGAACTATCAATCATTAGGTTAACAGTTGAGAAGAAATCGACTTGCCCAATAAGAATAGTGATTTTCATTGAAAGCTCTCTTGGGGTGAGTGTAGTCTTCACATTTATAAGGATTAGCTAGTAGCCCACTTCCCCGTTAGTCTCTGTGCTCCATGAGGGCATGGACCACACTAGCCTAGTCACACTGTGTGTGCTCAATGAATACATGACTAAACACAAACTGTTATATACTGTTAACATAATTTAAAAAATGTTGTTATTGTTATTGTTGAGTACCACTGAGTGGGAACTGATTCATAGCTGACTCTTCAGCAGGATTTTAGAGGCAGTAAAAGCCATGGCAGTAGATTACCCATCTTTCTCCCTTGGAGCTGATGGATTCAAACCCCATACTTTTGGGTTGGCAGCACCAAGTCCTTGCCGCCAAGCCACTAGAGTTCCCTAATAATAATAGCAATTACTAGTCATTATAATTACTTCATATAATTGTATAATTTTTATATATAATTATACAAACACAGCAAAACCCACACTTGTTGCAATCTAACCAATATTGACTTTATAGGACGGAGTAGACATCTCCCACAGAGTTTCCAAAACTATAATCATCATAGAAGTAGATTTGCCTTATCTGTGTCCCATGGAGCAGCTGCTTTCTTATTAAATCCAAGAGCTTGACCATTGCACCATCAGGGCTCTTGATAACAATAGTAAGACTAATTAATTGTTTTTGTTTGACTATTGGCTCTTAATGGAAGGGTTGAACCATCTGGACAGTCCTATGGAAGGGATCCGGGTTGCTCAGCGTCCATAAAAGGTTACAGCCAGCTAGATTGCCTGGAGCATTTGTGCTGTAGAGCCAATGGCAGTTACCAGAGTTAGAACCACTCCGCAGCAAAGGGTTATTTTATTTATTTAGCATGGTGAGGATTTTAAATGGCTCCCTCTCACTAGCATTAAGTAAACACAGCAATGCAGCTATACAGTGTTCTCTTAATAAGTAACTCCAGACACTCTAAGTGTACTCTACATACTTTTTCATATACTTTGAAATTGTTGTTATTGTTAGGTGCTATCAGGTCAACTAAGACTCATAGTGACCATATGAACAATAGGTCTGAATTTTGCCCTATCTGGCTCCATCCTCGCTTTCTCTGATATAATTGTGCCCATTGTTATAGTAATAATATTGAATCTATTTTGTTGAAGTTCTTCCTCCCTTTTTCTGACCCTCCACCTTTCCCATGATGTCTTTTTCCAAGCACTGGTCCCTTCAGACAACTTGCTTAAAGTTAAAGACAACAACAATGCTTAAAGAATGTGAGACAAAGTTTCACTACCCTTACCTATAAGGTATGGGCAGAAATTATAGGCAAGTGGTGTTTTCATCATCTTATGTCCCTTAAGAAAGATATTCTTTATCTTCCCATGACTACTGCCTAGATATCTTCAGGAGCAGCTGTTAACAGACTTTTTTGTTTCTATACATCCAGTCTATTGCTGAGGCTGCTAATCCTGCTAATCAGACTTATCTTGCATTTCGGGGGTCTACAATGCTTCCAAGTTAATTCATGGAAGTGGCTTCAGGATTGTGAAAAAAAAAACCCCCAAAAAAAAACAACAGCTGGTTACCTCCCACCAGAACTAGCTGTAACCATTTTAGTCACTTGCTGAGAGAAGGCAGGAAATCTCATGCAAAAGTCAGCAACATTCTTCACAATAGAATAGCAACTAAATCTATTCCTGAAGAGGTCCAGGTGCCTCTTGGTTTAGGAAGATTCAGAGACAGACAGATCTGTAATCTAAAGAATGTGAACGATTTTAAGCTAGGCTAGGTCTTTGCTTTGATGCCTTTGTTCCAGATGGAGCTTTGCGTCTGGCAAATATTTTGAGACCAGCAAGGATGATTTGTCAGTGAAGCTGAAGCAGGGACATGAACACAGAAGAGAGAGGACCCTGAGTCACACTCAGTTAGCCACAGCCATGCTGACAATATCAGCTCCCTTCCCCAGCCTGAGATCGGCCCCAAACTTTTGTTGTCCACTCCCATAAACCCAAAAGGCCCGCAAAATAGAGTTGGAGGACAGCCTGCCCAGGATAGTCAAAGCATAGCCTGTTCTTAAAATAGTATGCTTTTAAAATTAAATATTTTTGAAGGAATCACCACATTGTTGAAAAGTTACAAGGCCAAGAGTAGCCAGCCTGACTACCAATCAACCCCCAATCTGGCTATATTACTAGCATCAGAGCCTTGCTGGAAGGCTTGACAATTGTTGCAATGACATTTTGGATAGCAAAAGGATCCACTTCAAAGCTCGTACTGTGTGTGTCAAATCCCTTTGGGTAATGTCAATGTGGTATCATGCCTTGGTCTTTCCTTGGCTTTTATGACTTTTGAAGGTGAGGCCAGTTATTTTGTAGCATGTCACTCAATTTAGACTTGTTTCATGTTTCCTTTGTCTATATTCATGTTACATATCTTTGCCTGGAATAACACAGGAATGATGCTATCTTCTGTGATGGTGCACCAATTTTCAGTTTCCTCCATTGTTGATGACATTAATTTTGATGACTGCCAGGCCTCTCCAGTGTCAAGTTACTTCTCTCCACCCCCCTTGGTACTTAATAAATGTTTTCTTTTTTAAAATTAATTTTAATGAAAGTTTACAGAGACTTAGGGTTTCCAGTCATTCATTGTTGCTCTTTTCTCCCTGCCCACCCCCTCCCTGTACTTAATTTTTGTGTGGAAAAATTTGAAGCTATGTAACTATCCTTTTCCCCAACAAGCTTTCAGTTTATTAAATTATTGCTTTGTATCAGTATGGCATAATCGTTTCCTCTTTTATTCAGTGAATTATAATTGGTTTCTCTCATTGCTTATTCAGATAAATTATCTCCAGTATGGAAGCCTTATCAAACCTGCTTTTGATGTAGCCCTATCATTCCTTGAGTACTTTAACTTCTGGCAAATATCTATGTATCTATGTTTATATATCTATCTATAATCTCCCTCTCTCTCTCTCTCTATTATCTATCATCTATCTATCTATCTATCTATCTATCTATCTATCTATCTATCATCTATGTAGTCTATAGGGAGTTTCCCTGCTAAGTCAAAGGAAAAAGATGGACCTTCTTCTCCAGTATGATTTACAGACTTGGAAAACCAATTAGAGGATCAGCTATGAGTTGTGGTGACTTAATGGTAATTACGTGTGTGTGTGTGTGTGTGTGTGTGTGTGTGTGTGTGTGGTGCCATTGCGTTGACTATGACTCACTGTGATGCTATGAATGACAGACCTGAACTTCGCCCGGTCCTGCACTATCCTTATGATCTCTGATATCCTTGAGCTCATTGTTAGAGTCATGGTGTCAACTCGTGTCCTTGAGGGTCTTCCTCTGACCCACGACCTTTCTTGGAATGTCTCTTTCCAAGGGCTGGCCCCTCCTGACAGCATGCCCAAAGTATGGGAGACCAAGTTTCTCCATTATTGCCTCTAAGAGACTCCCTGGCTGCACTTCCTCCAAGACAGACGTGTTTAGCTTTCTTGGCAATCCATGGGACATTCAGCAGTCTTCTCCAACAACACAACTCAAAGGCATCAATTCTTTTTTTCCCTCATCTTATTCATTGTTCAACTTTCAGATGAATATGAAACAATTGAAAAATACCATGGCTAAGATTAAACACACCTTAGTCTGTAACACACACACACACACACACACACACACACACACACACACACACACACGGCGCATCTATCAAGAAAAAGTAAAAGCCTTAACATTTAAAACACATCTCTCTTCAAAGCATCTAAGTTGTTGTTGTTGTTGTTTCAGTGGAAAATCATATTTAGAAACTAGGATCTGGCCATTGGAATGTTGTTTGTCCTAGGACATTTTAAAGGTCTTCATAAAGGAATGAAGTCCCAGGACCTCGTAAAGGAATGAGCTGAGGAATATATATAGTTTTTGCTGTGTACCATAGAGTCAGAACTAATTCGTAGCTGACCTTTTGCCACGCATGGGAGGAGATTGCCCAATTCTTCTCCTGAAGAGCAACTGGTGGCTTCAAACCATGTTCCTTCAGGATTGCATTATATATATAATTTGTTGTTAAGTGCCATCAAGTCGTAGGCAACTCATAGCGACCCTATGAATGAAAGTCCTGGACACCTGTATAACTTTCGTCTTTTCTCCAGGTTCATAGGGTTTCCAGAGACAAGCTATTACGGAAATGGATGCCACTCCTGCTTCCATGCTTCCAAGCTTGTTTTAATTGGGCATACCAGGGTTATTATGACCTAGAAGAATGTTTCATCAAAACCAATTAAAGGCAGGCCTGAGGGCTGCGGAGTCGAGCTACCCACCTTTGACTTGGGAGCATGGCTTTCTGTCCACTAGGCCAGCTGCGCTCTCTCTCTCTCCCCCCCCCCCTCCTGTTGTTGTTGCTAAGTGCCATCAAGTTGTAGGTAACTCTGAGCGACCCTATGAATGAAAGTCCTGGACACCTTTATAACTTTCACCCTTTCTCCAGGTTCTTTGGGTTTCCAGAGGCAAGCTATTATGGAAGTGGGTGCCACTCCTGCTTCCAAGCCTCTAAACTTGTTTTAATCGGGCATACCAGGGTTACCCGACCTAGAAGAATGTTTCACCAAAACCAACTAAAGGCAGGCCTGAGGGCCGTGGAGTAGTCACCCACTTTTGTACCTTTGGGGAGAGAGAGAGAGAGAGAAAAAGATATCTATAAAGTACACGCTTATATTTGTATTTGTTTACTTATCTAGCTATGAGCACCCTCGATGGGATGGATTGATTCAGTGACTGGGGTAATGAGGGTAAGTGTGTGAGAGACAGTAAGGTTGGCTCAGGATAAGGCAGGGTTCAGAGCTGTTATACATAGAGTCGCTATGAGTTGCAAGTGACTCCACAGCACATAACAACAACATATATGCTACAAATTAATAACTTGAGTTCTAATCTAACATCACAGCGTTCATTCTAATGTTCTCACTTTCCGTTTTTGTAACTCCTTTATCTAACAGTGGGATATCTGACTCACTCTCCCCTTAATACATTTACTTAGTTGATAATTACGATAGTAAAGGAATCTCCCCTCTTCATGGCAGTCTCGTCACCTGTAAAGATGCCTTCCTCATTTTACTCTGATAGTTTTCTGCTTCAGGCTTTGGAGGAGGAACCTGAACTATTAGCAGGAAGTAGTTCATAAAAACTCAGCTGTGAGTGTGAAAAAGAGGAAGAATGTTTCATAAAGTACCAGTCAGGCTCCAGAGATTAGAAAGCTATAGAGAATGTTCCTATATATGTTTTGAGATCTAATCCAAGAAATCCAACATTTGCCTGGTGGGATTTCAGGACTGTTATGGACTCTTTTTTCCTTCCATATTCTCAAAAATGTTTATTGTTGTTTATCTTATGCCTTACCCATACCATGCTGAGTGTGCTGAGCTCAGATAATCTGTCCCTTCAGATTCAGAGTTTCACAAATGGAGGAAATTGTCACTCACAAGACATATTTAATAAATGATACTGAGGAGCTAAATCTGTATCTTATTTAGATCATGATATATGACTTTAGACTTTAAGATAATGAAATTATAAAGTTTAGATTAAGTGATGAGATTTCATTGATACTTTAGGGGATAAGGATCTAGGTGTAAAGCAGAGTATGAATCTTAGGGATCAGAGGGCAACTCTGGGAGACAGACTTCTAAAATGTCCCGTTTCCTGATGCACACTTGTATATAATACTTTTCCTTTATGCTTAAGTGGGACCTTTAAGTGTGATATGATAATCACTCCTATGATTACATTACATGTGACTATTTTTGCTGACTAGCAAGAGATTATCCTCCTGATTTTGAAGGTATATTAGCAACCCCTGGAGTGATCAGAAGGCAGGAAGCTTTGGTGGTCTCTAAAAATCCTCACCAGGCAGCATCATGGTAAATGGAGAAGCTATTGAAGTTGTTAATGATTTCTTCTTCCTGAGACCCATGATCAACACTCATGGACCAGTAGTTAGGAGACTGAAAGATGAGTTGCACTGGGAAAATCTGCAGCAATGTCAGTCTGGAGACTAAGCCTGATCCAGGCCTTGGTCTTCTCAATTGCTTGCTATGCATCTGAGAGTTGGACAATTAAAAGGATGACAGGAAATAGTTGATGCCTTTGAGCTGTGGTGCTAAAGAAAATTATTGAACTTATCATTAACTGCCAAGAGAGCAAACAGGTCTGTCCTGAAGATAGGTGGCCCCTTGGAGGCAAGGATTTTGAAACTGTGTCTCACATATTTTGGGCACGTTGTCAGGAGGGATGATCCTTGGAGAAGGATGTTATGCTTGGAAGGGTGGAGGGTCAGCACAGAAAACTAAGACCCTGAATGAGATGGATTGACGCTGTGATTGTGGTAATGGGGTCAGGCATATTGAAGACAGTGAAACTGGCTCAGGATAGGGTAAGATTCAGAGCCATTGTTCATGGGATCATAATTGACTCAATGACACACCACCACCACAACACCACTAATAAAGAGCAGTCACCCCTACATCCAGCAAGAAAGTGGAGACCTCAGTCCTACAACCACAGGGCATGCTAAACTCTTCCAATTAACCACATGAATTTGAAAGAGAACTCAGAACCTAAGAAGGGATAATGTAGTATTTGTTTTTCTCTGCCTGGTTTCTCTCATTCAGCATTCTATTGATGAGAGTTATCCATGCAGCTGTATTTATTTTGTTTTTATTAGTAGAGAACATTTCTTTATATGACCACCAATTATCATTTTACTCTCTTAAAAAAAGAATTGTTTTGTTATTGTTGAGAATATATGACCAATTCGACAATTGCTGTGTGAAGAATGTGGTGACATTCTCCAAGCTGTATATCTATCTATTCTCAGTAAGGAAGCTGGCTGTTAATGGGGCACAGGTCTTTAGGAGTTGAGGGTGACTGTGATAGGCAGAATTCAAAGATGCCTCCTAAGGGTACCACTCCTGTAGTTGTTACTGTTAGGTAATGACTCAACTACGACTCATAGTGATCCTATGACTAACAGGAATCCAGGAGAGAGGAGAGATGATAGTGACTTAATTAGGTGATGGCAATGAATCTGGGGAGAGGTGAAAGGGTTTAAGAAAATGCAATATGCAGGGAGCTCTGGTGGCCTAGTGGCAAGGAGCTGCAACTACAATCCCAGAGGCATACGGTTCGAATCCACCAGATGCTCTGCCAGGAAAAGGAGGGACAATCTCCTCCTGTACCAGTCAGATCTGATTTGACGGTACACTCACACAAAAATTAAAAAAAAAAAATGCAGTATGCGAACATTCAATCTTAAGAGCACTCTAGTAGCCTAATGGGTAAGGAGTTGAGCTGCCAAACCAAAGGCAGGCAGTTTGAATCAGCCAGGTGCTCTGAGGGAGTAAAGTGGGCAATTTTCTCTTGTGCGATTACCGATTCAGCTGGAGGATCAGCTGTGAGCTGGTTCTGACCTGACTACACATAACAACTTTCAACCCTGGTGCCCAGAGAAGACCATTGTTAATATTTTGGTGTATTTCCCCCTCTTCCTTTTATGTCTACATATATATGGAATGGCATTTTTCATGGTACTGGAATTTCATTGTGTGTATTTTTGCCTATTTTGGGGACCAATTTTCTAAAGCATTAACTGTCATCTTTTAACTATGATTTTCAGTAACCTTAGGAATTGACAGCATACTAATTGACATATTTCAACAAACAGATGCTGCCTTGGATGCGCTCACCAAGTTGTGCCAAGAAATCTGGAGGATAACCACCTGGCCAATTAACTGGAAGAGATCTATATCTCTTCTTAGGCCAAAGAAAGTTGACCCGGTAAAGTGCAGAAATTATCGAACAATATCATTAGTATCATATGCAAGCAAGATTCTATGGAAAATTATCCAAAAATGACTGGAGCAACACATCAACAGAGAACTGCCAGATGTACAGGCTGGATTTAGAAGAGATCATGATACTAGGGATATTATAGTTAATGTTAGATGGATCTTGGCCAAAAGCAGAGAATACCAGAGGAATGTCTCTCTGTTTTTCCTTGATTATGCAAAGACATTTGACTGTGTGGTCTAGAGAGGGAGCCTCCACCACCAGGTCACCCTACCTCCTGCATCCACCATAGCTCACTGTCCCCTGGTCCCCAGATCAAGTGTCACATTGTACTCAACAAGTGTGTCATAGTTTATAACTTCTTGATGAGTGTTAAAAGTGGTATGTTTGGAAGGACATAAGGGTAAGTCTTTAATGACTTCTTTGAAAGGAAACAGCAAGTTAAGGTATTAGGATATCAGAATAGATAGGATAGTTAAGACTCCCCTCCCACACCCCCTGAGTTAATGAAAACTAGATCTACCATCACTTTGAGAGTTGTGTATAGAGGCCAGGAGAGAGCAGCCTGCTTCCCAGGAGTAAGTACTTACAGTTATACTCTCTCACACACAAACATCCCCTCCCTCTCCTTCCGTTGCCCCCTCCCCCTTCTTGGCAAGCAAAGCAAGTGACCAAGTTAGTGGAGACTTATTTTTGGTCTCGTCAGAACAATTCTTTGCTCCCACTTTGCATTCCCCAAGCCCCCTATCTCCACCCCTCACCTTTCCCACCCAGGGACAAAGCAGGGTCTCTTTCCCACACCACACTCAGAAAGTTGTCAAATAATTTAAGCCAAGGTGTTTGCTGATAACAAAGGTGCTGTGGCTGATAAGGAAGGTGTTAGCTGATAAGCTTAACACTCGCAGACCAGACATATTTGCATTTCAGTAGGGGATTTGTGAGGAGAGAGAAGGTGCCTTTGGGGGCCAAAGAAAGAAGTTGAACAGTGGAATGGCTTCCAGGGACTGAAACTAGGGGAGAGAGGCCTGGGCATAGTCTCAACGACTGCTGGTTTTTGTAGAAGTTCCTCCTATGTCCTTGCAGCATCCCATTCAGAAAGGTTATGACTTGGGAATTGACAGGCCCAACCAGGTGGCAGCTCAGGCCTGAGCTTTCTGGGAGCATGGGAGTGAGAAGTGAGTGATTGCTTGTTTTATCCTAAGTTGGGAGACAAAATGTTACAAGATTCTTTTTTACTTAACTTATTGGTATAAAAGAAACAAAAATGTCTATGGAGATTTATTTGAAATGAGCTACTTACTTCAGTTGGATCGCTAAACTCCACTTCTTATTGCATATAAACCTCTGAACTGGAAAACAGTTCTACACAATTAATCTTGTACATTTTCCATGTCTTGTTGGTAGAAGGTTCTAAATGTTCTGTCATGAGAACTTGCTTTCTTCCCCCTGAGATTCTTTCCTATCTTTTAAGCCATCCTTCTTTCCTGCTCTTGGTCTGTTTCCTGTATCTGATATTTTCCTATGTTTGGTCTTTTGATCTCCACTAACTTGGCTTCTTGCTTGACATTGTTATTTCTAATTTTTTCTTTTGTTTGATATTATGGATACTTACATGTTTGAAATTATGATTATACATACAAATTATTATTGCCTCTTTTTCATAGTAACAAATCCTTTAAAATATTCTTTTCATTCTCTCACTCATGCTATCCAGTCAGAACTGCCTCATACCAACCCCTCTTTGTGTTTCTGAGGATGTAAATCGCCCAGGAGAATGTCCATCTTTTTCTAGTGGAGCCACTGGAACTCTTGAACCACCAGACAAGCTCCCACCAGACTATGGCAGCAGAGCACTCCCTTTTGTATTACAATGTGGTAGATGATAATGACATAGCCAAAACTTAGCTTTGTGGTTGTGTAATACAGTGCCGGGACTTCTGGCAGTTCTCTGCTGATGTGCTGTTCCAGTCATTTTTGGATAATCTTCAGTAGAATCTTGCTTGCATGTGAAATCAATGATATTGTTCTATAGTTTCCACACTCTGTTGGGTCACCCTTCTTTGGGATGGAAACAAATATAGATCTCTTCCAGTCAGTTGGCCAAGTGATTGTTCTCCAGATTTCTTGGCACAACTTGGTGAGCACATCCAGGGCCAGAAGTCCAGGCTGGGTTTAGAAGGGGTCGTGGTACTAGGGATATTGTAGCTAATGTTAGAAGGATCTTAGCTGAAAGCAGGGAATACCAGAGGAATGTATATCTGTGTTTCATTGACTATGCAAAGGCATTTGATTGTGTGGATCATACCAAACTGTGGCTGACTCTGAGAAGAATGGGAATCCCAGAACACTTGATCTTGCTAATGCGAAACCTATACCTATACTTGGACCAAGAGGCAGTGGTCAGAACAGAGCAAGGAAACACTGCATGGTTCAAAATTGTGAAGGGCGCATACCAGGGATGTGTCCTGTCTCCATACCTTTTCAACCTGTACGCAGAACAGATTATCCGGGAGGCTGGGCTCTATGAGGAGAAGTGTGGCTTCAGGATTGGTGGAAGATCTATTAACAATCTGTGTTAAGCAGATGACACAACCCTGCTTGCTGAAAGTGAGGAGGACCTGAACCGCTTGCTGCAGAGGGTCAAGGACTGCCGTCTCCAATATGGATTGAGGGTCAATGTCAAGAAGACAAAGATTCTCACCACTGGACCAATTGGTAGCATCAGGATGGATGGTGAAGAGATTGAGATTGTTCACAGCTTAAGTTAGCTTGGCTCCACAGTCAACACTCTTGGCACCAGTAGCCAGGAAATTAAAAGATATATTGTGATGGGACAGTCTGCTGTTAGGGACCTCTCCAAAGTACTGAAGAGCAATGGTGTCTCTCTGGAGATTAAGGTGTCTCTGATACAGGCCATGATCTTTGCTATCACTTGTTATGCATCAGAGGGTTGGATAGTGACTAAGGAGGATAGAAGGAGAATTGATGCCTTTGAGCTGTGGTGCTGGAGAAGAGTATTGAGGACTGCTAGGAAAACAAACAGATTCATCCTGGAAAGGGTTAAACTGAGCAGGTCCCTGGAGGCAAGGATTCTGAGGCTCCGTCTAACATACTTTGGACATGTTGTAAAGAGGGACCAGTCCTTGGAAAGGGACATCATGCTTGGGAGGGTGGAGGGCAGGTGCAGGAGGGGAAGGCCCTCTATGAGGTGGATTGATTCAGTGACTGGGATAATCGGGATGGGAATGTCAGAGATAGTATGATTGGCACAGGACAGAGCAGAGTTTAGGGCTGTTGTACATAGGGTCACTTTGAGTTGCAAGTAATTCGACGGTACATAACAACAACAACAACTATACAGTGCCCATCATAAAATATATATCAATGAATATTTATTGAATAAATGAATATATAAGTGATGAAAAAGAAACCTAAATCTGCTGTGGTCACTCACAGTGATGACTCGTGGCTATACCAAGTGTTACAGAGCAGACCGGAGCTCCATCGGGTTCACTTGGCATAATTGTTAGGGAAGCAAATCACCAGGGCCTTCCTCTCCTGGCACCACTGGGTGGGTAGGTTGAGTGCAAATCATTTAAACCACCCAAGGACCTTATAGGAATGGTAACAAATGGTTAGTTTGTTTTGTTTTTAAATCTATGTTTTGTCTGCCATAAAAATTATCAACTCCTAAATGTAAGAAATGTGGGGAAAGGCTGGGCAAGCTCCTCCCATGTGATTAACTGGCTCTGAAAACCCAGTGTAAGGTTTGCGGTGGGCCAGTTCTCACTCGACTGTATAAAGCAGAAACAACAAATATAAGAAAAGGGAGCTCTGGTGGCTTAGTTGCACTTATAAAGAGTTGCACTGCTAACCCAAAGACTTGTGGTTCAAATCCACCAGATGGTTAAGTGCCTTCTGTGTGATTTATAGCCTCTGCATATCCATTTGAGGGTCAGCTATGAATCAATTCCAGCTCAATAGGGTATATAAAACAACAACCAGTGCAGGAAGGGGGGGGGGAAATACCTTTGAGATTATTAGTTTAGAAAATGGGATTGGGAGTGGAATCAACTCAGGTTCAAATTTTCCTTGATCTTGTGTAAATGTCTCAGTCTCTGCAGGTCCTGTTTTCTCCTCTGTGAAAGGGGAGCAGGACTGGGATCAGGTGAGGTTGGGTCTCTTGCCTGCTTCTAATGGGTTTCAGTGTTCTCAATAAGCATTTAGAATAAAAAAACATGGACTATATCTTCAAAATGATGGCGATTGTTTTGAGGTTTAAAGTTCTTAAGCCACCAGTGATCGCTGGGGAGTGTGACTGGCACTGAGCTGGGCTCTGAGAAGATACCAACAAGAGGAAGGCACAGGCCCTGACCAATAGGGCTGTTGGGGGCAATGGACTCAGAGTAATCCATCTCCAGGGCTTTCTTCCCATCCTCCAATAAGCTTCAGTGTCGGCCTGCACACTCCCATCCTCACTCACTTCAGGCTTTGCAGACTTCATGACAATAAATGAAATTCTTGTCTTCACTCCTCAAAAAAGAGATAAAGAAAAAGAGCTCAAAAGTCAAAACAATGCCTTAAAAAGTCCGTTAAAACTCAAACTCACCACTGGAAAGTCTATTCCAATTCATAATGGCCCTCAGAGGCTGTAAACTATAATGGGAGGAGACTTCACCTTTTTACTCTGTGGAGCTGCTGGTGGATTGGAAGCACGGCCTTAGAGTTAGCAGCACATTTTTTAGTCGAAAATGTCTCCTGACCTGGGCAGAGTATGATGGATAGTGAGCGTAGTGTCCTGGAGCCCCAGTTACCCCAGTTACAGCCCTAAGATCCACCCCAGAGAGGCCCTCACTCTCACGGGCCTTCCGTTTGCTTTCCCCAGTGCACACAGTTCAGGGAATATGCCAGGCTCACACACTGCTTCCTGTCCTCAGGACACCTGAGTCAAGTGGGATGAGGAAACCAAATGCTTTATGAATCCCTGGAGTGGGAAGGGTGCTGTCATACAGTGAGGGCTCAGCTGATTTTCCAAGTCGATTTCCTGAAATTTCCTGGGCCAAGCCCTGCACTTAAGCCTTATCTCTATTAGTCTAACTTGGTCCTGGGCTGAGCAAGAGTCTCTCTCACAGAGACCATATGATGAGAGGAACTACCTCCAAGAAGCTCAAAATCACTTATAGCTAAATTTCCAGAGGGTTTTCTGAGGCAGGAAATAGCACAGGAGGATATTACACATCTTCTTTCCTCTGAACAACTGATGTGTTTCAATTTTCAGAGCAGTGCCACCATTGGGTAAGTGGCTTGATGTTGAGCTTCAATCCATATTGAAGACTGCAGTCCTTCACCTTCTGCAGCAAGTGCTTCAGGTCCTCCTGAGTTTCAGCAAGCAGGGTTGTGTCATCTGCATAACGCAGGCTGTTGACGATTCTTCCACCAATCCTGATGCCACATTTCTCCTCGTACAGCCCAGCATCTCGGATGATCTGTTCTGCATACAGATTGAAAAGGTATGGAGACAAAATACATCCCTGATGGAGACACTTTAGCTCCTTCTTAAAATTCCTTGGTATTCATTCACCTTCCTGCTTCTCCATGGTTCCTGAGAAGTCTCTCTTCTTCCCTGGGCCTCCTGACTCCTTACTTCCTCAAGGTGTTTCTGTATCAACTAGCCATTCCTGGACTTGTGTCCGGGGAGAGTTGTAGGAACTTGTGCTGCTTCCCAAACAGTTCAAATCCATTAGTTGCTCCTGGGGAAAAGATGAGTATTTCCTGCCATGTAAATTCCAAGAATTTACAGCCTTGAAAACCCACTGGATGGTCAGTTATGATTTGACTGCAATGAGAGCAAGAAGTCTATGTCTTCAAGCTAACCACCCTCTAACTGGACTCCTTTTAGGTTCTCCTCAGACTTACAGATTTACTTAAGCCTGACATCCATTTCTCTTGGTACTGCTTTCATCCTGTGTGTTGTTTGCTTGTTTTCTTTCTTTATGTTGTTAGATGCCATTGAGTCAAATATAACTCTAGCAACCCTATGAACAAAAAAATCTGAATCTAGTCCTGTTCTGTGCCACCTTCACACTTCTTGACACACAAGAGCCCATTGCAGTGGTCACTGTGTCAATCCACCTGGTTGAGGGACTTCCTCTTCTTCACTGACTTCCACCCTTCCTAGTATCATGTCCCTTTCCAAGAAATAGCACCTCCTCACAACATGCCCAACATAAGTGAGGTGAAGTCTTATCATTCTTGCCTCCAAAGAGCATTCTGACTGCACTCTCTCCGAGACATATCTGTTCTCTTGGCTTTCCATGGGATGTTCAGTGCTCTTCTCCAACATCACAGCTCAAAGGTGTCAATTCTTTTCCTGCACCCTTATTCATTGTCTGGCTCTCAGATGCATAGCAAGTAATTGGAAAGACTGGTCTGAATCAGATGCACTTTAGTTCTCAAATGGACATCACTACTCCTCAGTAATTTGGAGAAGCCCCTAACAGCAGATTTCCCCCAGTGCAATGAATCTCCTTATATCCTGACTGCTGGTATCAAGGGTGTTAATTGTGGATCCGAGCAAAATGAAGCTGCTGAAGAATACCACTCAAATGTAACCCTAAAGCAGAAGAGCACAATAGTACAGAGTATAAGTTCTGATTTTTTATTCTCACTCAATCTCTCTAACCTTCAGACTAGCTCATCTGTAAATGTGGATTTGTAGTTTTATTGACTATGTAAAGGTATTTGGCTGTGTGGATCATGGCAGATCATGGCTCACACTGAGAAGAATGGGAATTTCAGAAGACTTAATTGTGCTCACATGGAATCTATACCTAGACCAAGAAGGTGTTGTGTGAACAGAGCAAGGGAACATTGCCCAGATTAAGATCAGGAAGGATGTGCATCAGGGTTGTGTCCTTTCTCTATACCTGTTCAATATATATGCTGAGCAAAGAGTTCATGAAGTGGACTCTAGGAAGAGGAGTATGGTATCAGGATTGAAGCGAGAGTTGTCAACCACCTGAGTTATGCTTAAGACACAACTTTGCTGCTGAAAGTGAGGAATTTGTGAAACACTTGCTGTAGAAGACTAAGGACTACCGCCTTTGGTATGCATTACATCTCAACATCAAGAAGACAAAGATCTTCACCACAGGCCCAACAGTTTTCATTATGATAGATGAAGAAATGGTTGAAGCTGTCAATTATTTCATCTTGCTTGGATCAACAATGAACACTTTTGGTACCAGCAACCAGGAAATGAGCAGTTGTATGCATTGAGCAAGTGTGTTGTCAGGGACCGCTCCAAAATACTGAAGATTAATGCTGTCAGTTTGAATACTAAGATGCACCTGATTCAGGCCATGGTCTTCTCAATCACCTGCTACACAATGGTGAGCTGGACAATGGATAAGGGTGTCAGAAGAAGAACTTACGCCTTTGAGTAATTTGAGTAGAGACTAGTACTGAATATCTCATGGACTGCTAAAGGAACCAACAGATACATCCTGGAAAGGGTGTGGCCAGAATGCTCCTTAGAGGCAAGGGTGACGAGCTTCATCTCTCATACTTTGGACATGTAGCTAGGTGAGGCTATTCCTTAGAAAAGGATATTATGCTTGGAAAGGTGGAGGGTCAGCAATAGAAAGAAACACCTCCAGTGAGATGGATTGACATTGTGACCTTAACAATGGACTCAAGTGTGTCCGAGATGATGAGGATGGCACAGGACAGGACAGGTTTCAGGTTGGCTGTTCATAGGGTCACTATGAGCCATATTTGACTCAATGGCACCTAACGATAACAATAGCAGCAGCAGCAGCAGCAAAAACAACAAATGTGATTGTGTGTTGACATTTTAGGATTATATGAGGATTAATACATATGTATTATCTTAGTATAGACAGGTCATGGTTCATAAGGAAGACTCAGCTGTGTTTCAGCCATTTCAATTTTTAAAGCTTTCAACTACCCCTATTGCTATGAAGATGATTCTTTTGATAACCCTCCTTGATTTCAATGAGAAAGAAAGAGGTCTAAGTCTTCATGTTATCCCTCCTAATACAACATCCTTAACAAGGTAGGTTGACACAGTGACTGCAGCAATGAGCTCAAGTGTGTCAGAGATGGTGAGGTTGGCACCGGAGAGGACAGGATTTAGATCTGTTGTTCACAGGGTCACTGTGAACTATACTTGGCTCTATGACACCTGACAATAGCTAACAGTGGTATTTGTTGTTGTTAGTTGTTGTTAAGCTGATTCAACTTATGATGATCACGTGTGTGAGGAGAAGAACTGCTTCACAAGGTTTTCAAGGCTGTGGCCTTCTGGAACTAGACTGCCAGGTCTTCATGATGAGGTGCCTCTGGGCGGATTTGAAAGGCCAACTTTTGGCTAATAGTTGAATACTTCATTGTTTACACCACCCAGAGATTCCATTGCAGCAGTGTAATAGAACAAAAACTGTACCCTCTTCTCGGGCCACCCCTTCCTCCTGGTGAAGGGAGGCCACCCCTCCCTTCTGTCTGGTGGCCTAGTGGCAAGAAAATGCTCTGCAATCCTGAATGTACCTGGTTTGAATCCATCAGCTGCTCTGTGGGAGAAGGATGGGCATTCTCCTGTGCCATTCAATGCCTCTGAAAACCCTCTGAAGGGTCAGCTAGGGGTTGGTTCTGACTCGATGGTACATAACAACAACAACAACAACAACATGCCACCATTGTACATCTACAAACTCTGGGCCCACGTCTTGGAGTCACCACTTTTCCCTTAATAATGATACGAAATATATAGCTGGCTTCTCTAAGCTTTGTTATTGTTGTTGTTATGTGCCATCAAGTCGTTTGCGACTCATAGCGACGCTTTGTACAAGAGCCCTAAATGCCGTTCTATCCCGTGCCAACCTCGCTGTCTCAAACACACTCATTCCCACCACTCCACTCACAGAATCAATCCATCTCATTGAGGGTCTTCCTCTCCTGCGCCGTCCCTCCACTCTCTCAAACACGATGTTCCTATCTTAGCTTTAGAAATAAAAATATATCCTTACTCCTTTCTTCTATTCTCATTGTTGAGCCTAGCTCAGACTCTTGTTACTTATGTGCCAATTAAATGCTAGGTTGGCATTTTGAAACTACGAGTCTTTGTTTTGGAAAAAAAATGGGAAATTTAGTTCTGTAAAAATTTATATTCTTAGAAACAAACCATGTGGGGCAGCTCTACAGTGTCCTGTGGGATTGTATGAGCTGGAATTGACTCAATGATAGTGGATTTGATTTGAAAACAAAGCCAACAGTCTTCTGACTAGATCCTAGGTTTCCAACTCATTACCCTTTATTGGGTTTAAGAGGCTGCACATCCCCACCAGGACCCCTTTCTGGTCTCCAGTTCCCTGATACTGTTGCAAGTTATTCTTCTCAAGCAGGAAAAAACCTTTAACAACTCCTTATTGTAGACCAAAAAGGAACCCTGGTGGCACAATGTGGCCTTCAATTTCTAACAGAAAGGTTGCCAGCAACAACCAGTGCCAGAGAAGGTCCTGCTGATGTGGAAAGGTTACAGCTGGAAACCCCTGTAAAGCAGTTCTGCTCATCACACTTGGTCACTCTGAGTAGAACCTGGCTGGACAGCATCCAACACCATTGCTTACTCAAGTTTGGCATTCAAATGCCTTTCTAAAATGACTTTTTATCCTTATAGTCATATCTCCTTGTAGTCCCCTAAGCCTAGTCTATGAAAAACCACTAATTGCGTTTCAAAAGTGCTAGTGTTTTTCCCCTGGTGGGTCTTGATTGAAGGTGTTTCCTTTCAACTGGAACACCTTATCCCACCCCTTATTTTTCAGTGCTCTTCTTATATGTATTTTCCTTCTGGTAGTCTTCCCTGACACCCTTGAAAGGCTGAGTTCTCTCCCCTCTCCAGCCCCCAGTAGTGTACTTATTTAATACCTGCCATCTTGAGGTCCTGTGCGTGGTCTCTCTTGTTCCCTCTGGTACAGGCGAGGACAAAGGCATTCTTTGTTCCGTTTCTCTATCTCCTGTAACTTCTAGAACAGTGCCTCACACACATACATGTACAGAATTGTTGAAGCTCTTGACCTGACTTGGAAAGTACTCAACTTTTAGCATCAAATTCCTTTCCCAAATGGGCCTCAACTGGTTCAGAGTGACAAGACAATTGTGAATGAAAGCTGGAGGGAGGTGTCAAGTCAGAGCTTTATTTCTCAATTCCTTAAAGCCCCTCTCTGTCTACTCTTCAACAGTGCCTTCTGGTCTCCACTGGCCTATCACTCTTAGTGGGGGATTCATGAGCTTCTGGGGAAATATGAGCATCAGATTCTAAGACATGCCTCTATCCCATTTCCCTCACTCTCTCTCTCTCTCTCCCTAACCTGGCACTCTCTCCCCTATAGTCTCTTACCTTTTCTTGCTACCTCTACCTCTTTTTGATAGTATTGTAGATTTTGAGCCTGGGCCCTGGGTTGAGGATGAGAAGCAGAGAGAGGCAGACACTGGATTGGTCAGCGCTCGCCGTCTCAGTCAGGTCATGGCCCTCTTGCTGCTTCTCGTTCCCCAGCAGTGTCAGGCCTCTGATTTCTCGCTGGCATTGCCTCACTGTCTGCTTCACTGACTCCTGCCTTCCAGAGAGCCAGCAAGCCCTGCTTTTCCTATTGGTATGCAGTTACTCAGTCAAGAATAGAGAAGCTTTCAGAGTGATAGCTTTACCCACCGCGACCTATGGGATGCAAAGGCCTTTCTTCTTCCATTAGCAGAATAAACATCTGGAAGCCAGGACTTTTGCCTCCATAACGTCTTGCTAGCCATCCCCTCTCTTTAGAGAGCCACACTCCAGGTCTGTAAACCCCATGAGTGCACTGTCGTATGACTATGTGTTTCCTCAGGGATGTAATTTAATCTTCAACCTGTTTCTCTAAGGAGATTGATTTTTTGGAACATGTTTTTTTTTTGAAAGAATAAATGTTTTAAGTTTGATCCTCTAAGTTCCTTGTCCTACCCACCTGCTGTGGGAGCATGTCCTCGTCTTCAGCAGCAGTCTCTTCATAAACTGTCCATCAGCACATCTTTCCCTGTAATCATTACTGCTCGGGTCCAGGCCACTCCAGAACATTCTCGTGTTTAGAGACTGCCCCACTGGACATAGCACCCCCATTAGAACAGGGTTCAGATCCACTGTTCATAGGGTCAGGAGTCATACTCAACTGGATGGCACCTAATATCAACAATAACATGGGCGTGGAGATGGCACCCTTGAGTGTCTGCAGGCATACAGCATGTCCCTTGTCCATCACAAGCCTACCTTCTAATTCAAGTCCTTTGGCTACTTAAGGAGCAGTGGTGACACAACCTTTAAAGCACTAGAATGCTAACAGAAAGTCCATGGTTTGTGCCTATCAGCCTATCCATGGGAGAAACAATAGTCTGCTTCTATCCAGTGGGACAGCCCTGGAAATCACACAGGGAGGGCCTGCCTTGTCCAGTAAGGCTGCTATGGGCTGGAATGGACTCAGGGACAGTGGGTCTTCATCTATGTGTGAAACTGAATTCTGTTTCGGATGTCAGCATTTTCAGGAAGGAAGAGGACAACTTGTATTTTAAATTCACAGGAAATACATTTTAAGGCTCTGGTATTCTTTATATCCTTATCACGGTCTTTTTATTATTATTCAGATTCCCTTGGTTTAGCACCTTATATAATACAGGGAGCTATATTCCTCAGGGGTGCTCACACAGGACATGTTTTCTTGTGACTGTGATGAATGTTGAAAGATTTTGCTTTCGGAGCAGGCCTCAGGATATGATATCGCTGACTTCTTAGGACAGTTAGCTAGTAGACTAGCAATCTTTCACAAGTCAGTCAACTACAACCACACATGATATGGATGAATCTCACTAACAAAGAGAATAAACAGTACTGTCAAGTTGACGTCCTCACGTGACCTTATGCACAACAGAATGAAACACTGTCCCGTCCTGCATCCTCCTCACTATTGCTTGAACTGCAAGTTCATTTATGTGACTGTTGCCAGTTCATTCCCCTGAAAACTCCCTTGCCCTTGCTGGCCTCGTCTCCTATTTCACCAAATATATTGTCTTTCTCCAGCTATTGGTTCTTCCTGACATACATCCACAGCAAATGAGTTAGGCAATGTGCCATTTTGATCCTTAAGGTTTTCATTGGCTAGTTTTAAAAAATAGGTTGCCAAGGCCCTTCTTCCTACTCTGTTGTAGTTAGGAAGCTTTGCTTAAACCTGTTCACTACAGGTGACCCTGCTGGTGTTTAAAATACTCATTGTGTAACTTCTAGCTTCACAGCAACATGTAAACTATCACAGGATAACAGATCGACACATGCACTTAATTCCATTCATTCAAGCCCAAACTCTCTTCCAGAGTCAATTCTGACTCCTGGTGGTCCTTCATCAGATTTTAAAGCTGTAAATTGTCACAAGAGGAGAGTGCCTATTCTCCCCCCGCCCCGTCCCCCTCCAGAAGCTACTGCATATTTGAACCATCAAAATGCTCAGCCTTTGAGTTGGCACACAATTTTCTATGGACTAGGTTACCAACATCACGACAGATGGAGAGAGGACTTAAGTTGTCAATTATTTCCTCTTGTTTAAATCAACAGTCAACTCCCTTGGTACCAGCAGCCAGGAGGACAGCAGCCAGGAGGACAGGAGGACTATTGCATTGGGAAAGTCTGTTGTTAAGAATGTGTCCAAAATACTGAAGAGCAATGATGTCAGTTTAAAGAGTAAGGTGTGCCTCATTCAGGCCATGATCTTTTCAATCACTCATTACAGGTCTTAGGACTGGAAATGAATAAGGATGATAGAGAAGAATGGATGTCTTTGAGTTGCGATGTTGAAGTACTGAATATCTCATGGACCACCAAAAGAATAAACAGATGTGTTGGAAAAAGTGCAACTAGAATGTTCTTTGGAGGCAAAGATGGCGAAACTTTGTCTCTCATATTTTGGACGTCCTACTGGGAAAGACAATTGCTTGAAAAGGAACATCATGCTTAGAAATTTGGAAGGCCAGTGAAAGAGAAGAAGACCTTAAACTAGGTGGTCCACAAAGATTGCAGCAATGGACCCAAGTGTGTCAGAGATGATGAGGATGGCACAGGAGAGTCAGGATTCAAGTCTTTTGCTCATAAGGTAACTGTGAGTCATAATCCAATCAATGGCATCTGACAAGAAGCTATTACAGCTCCTTTTACTTCCTCTAACTAGAGATAATACTTAGGGAGCTTTGGTGGCCTAATGATAAGAAATTGTGCTGCAATCCCAAAGGGATGCAGTTAGACTCCACCAGCTACTCCATGGGAGAAGGATGGACAATCTCCTTCCAAGCAATTTACTGCCTCTGAAAACCCTCTGGAGAGTCAGCTATGGGTCAGTTCTGACTTGACAGCACACACAACAGAGATTAGTTATTTAAAGGTTTAAAAATGCCAACATTCTTGTAAGTAAACCAGTATAAAAGAAACATTTTATTAAAAAAAAAAACAGCGTTTTTGGGATTGTTAACCATTCATATGTTGAAGTGAATTATTTCAATCTAGTTGCTTTTCCCCTTATATCTATTTGAGATCGATACTTTAAGAAAATTGGATGACGGTGAGAAGGAATGAGCTATGGTAACAAAATGGGGAATCTTGAAAAGTCAGAGGGTTAAATGAGGTCACAAGGTTCATATGGGGCCTGGAGAGGAAGACACCATAGAATAGAGATAGCTTAGGACAATGAATCTGAGAGCCAGGCAACATTTCCTGATTTTGCTTCAGGCTGCCGTTTTGAGTGTGTGTATGTTTTTGTTTGTAATTGGGTAGGTAGTTGGAATCCCTGGCCTCTTAGAGTTCTGGGGGTGATTACAGGTGATTTATCATGTTGTTGTCACTAGCAGCTTATGTACAGACACCATCAGGAAAAGCAGCGTGGGTCCAGGATCCACCCTGCTAGACTAATCTCCGTAAAACAACAGGCGCTCCTCCACGACCAGTTCTGCCAGACTAAACTCATTTCCTTTGCTGGTGGGGTTACCAGGCTGGTGTGTTACTGCAGGAAGTAGACTTGTGAAATCAGTATGGGTAAGAGAATTTATAATTGGGTGAACAGTCACATGTAAAGACTGATGATTAGTGAATCTGTGTCAACTTTCAGGGAGGTCTCTAGTCGTTCACGGTGGGGCCCCAGTCACCACTGTTATTAATGACTTGGGTGGCTTTACTGACACACTGATCAAATTTGCTGAGAGGGTTAGCGAGTGTGCTGGATGACAAGATGAGGATTTAGAACAATCTCAACAGACTGAAACGATGCTCCAGACATAACAAGATGGGATTTAATAGGGATAAATGTGAAGTCTTACACTTAGGCCTCAAACGCCAACTGTCTGTGTAGAGGCTGAAGGAGACTTGGCAGAGCATAAGCACAATTGACGAAGACTTAGTCTGAAGCAGAGGCTTGAGATGCTTGAATGAGCAAGCACTCTGGCCTGCTCACCGCTGTCCAGCCTCACCTGGGGAGTGTGGCTGCTCGGTGACAGAGACAAACAGGCCTAGCAGTCGAGGACAGGTTGTGAGGGGGCTTGAAGCCATGTCCAGTGAGGGACAATAGCTAAAGGATGGCTAAACTGAAGGGGAGAAAGAGTTCAGGGTCATGCCACCTGTTTTCAATTAAATATAATGACCTCTAACCTGTCAAACTCACAACTGGTAGAAATCACAGCTTAAAATTTAGAAGTCCCTTTCAACAATTAGGGAAGGAGGTATGCATAGTGGTAAGAGGATTTAGAGTCTCATCTGAATATGCCACTTAGTATTTATCCCTTTGGGCAAGTTTACACAACCTTTTCACTTTGGGGAGGATTCATTGAGGTACCAAAGCACCTAGCCTGAAGTCTGTGACACCCAGGGACTCAGTAAATGAAGGCAAATCGTTGAGATGAGGGATGCAACAGTGGCTTAAAAGTTGAGTTTTCTCAGATGGAAGTGAGTTTGAGTGCAGGTGGAAAGAATATTTATTTTATGTGGCAGGAGGAGGGATGTAGGTTGATGGACCTCATTTAATTCAGAGATGTGATGCCTTTTGGACAAAGTGAAGTCTTTTTCCCAGAAGATGACAGAACAAGGGAAATGCCCCATACATGCGTTTTCTTTAGGGTTCCTTCCCAGAATAGCCAAGGTTTTGATTCACAGAACCAAAAAGATAGTCTTTTCCTCAAGCTATGTGCAGCTCATCTATAGACCAAATATAAAGCACACTTCCTAATCTCAATAATAATAGCTCCCCTTTATTGAGGTCAGACTACAGGCCAAGACTGTATGCTAATCACCTTATATATATCTTTATGATAACATTTTAAATTTAATGACAAAGGAATATTATATAGTAAATGTCACAGGAACATTGAGAGGGAAGCAATTAATTCTACCTGGAAGATCTGCAAAGGCTGACTGGAAAAAGTGGCATTTCAGTTGGGCCTTAAAGGACCAATAAGACTTTAACCATTGGGAGTAGGGTGGGTACCAAGCCTTCTAGACAGAGAGAATGGCTTCAACAAAGGCCCAGAGGTAATTAGTGGAGATAATGAACCATCTTCCCAGGGCACATTCTGCCCTTCTTTACGATTTGATGCCATCATCATACCATCACTGATGGCAGCATGTTAGTATAAAATTATAGGGAAGATTTTACAGTCAATGACTTGCTAGCATTGCCCTGGCTGAGGTGATTTTCTGTTTTATTATTAAGGTAGATAGAATGCCTACAAGAGGCGTGCAAAGTCCCATGTTGAGCTAGTGACCTGGGCTGGTTCAGGGAGAGGGCTTGAGGCAGTGAGAGCCACACAGCAGGGAAGGAGCAGGCTTTCCTGGCTGCCTAGGAGAAGTGCTTATGACTTTTAGGAGACCATTTCTTTCCAAATTAAGTATGAAGAGGAGCTCTGTGAATAGGAAGCCATGAATACTCAAGCCTAGAGGCCCTTTGTGGTCATTCTTACCCATTTCCGCCCCCCCTCCCCCCGACAGGATAAGGTTTAGGGGGCATGATAGCATCTGGGATCTCATGGCAGAGCACAGGGGAAACAAGGCCCAATCCCAGGGAGTTTTTCATCTCCACCCACTCTGATCTGTTCTCAACAAACTAGACCCTACAGAAAGGTCTGGGCCTAACTTCAAACAAGCCGCTCCTGCTTCCAAAATATCATGATAGATGGAGAAAAGATTGAAATTGTCAACAATTTTATCTTACTTGGACCCACAATCAACACTTTTGGTACTAACAATCAAGAAATGAAGACATGCTGCATTGCCAAAGGCATCTCCAAAGTGCTAAAGAACAATGATGCCCATTCAAAGACTAAAGTACACCCGATTCAAGCCATGGTCTTTTCAATTGCTTCCTACACATTTGAAAGTTAGACAATGAATAAGAATGACAGAAGAAGAGTTGATGTCTTTGAATTGTGGTGTTGGACAAGTACTGAATGGGCTCACGAAACAACAAACAAATAGGTCTTGGAGGAAGTACAACCCGGGTATTCCTTAGAGGCAAATATGGTGAAATTCCCTCTCACAAACTTGGGCATGTTTTTAGGAGCGGCCAGTCCTTAGAAAAGGACATCATGCTTGGAAAAGCAGAGGGTCAACACAAGAGAAGAAGACCCTCAACAAGATGGATTGACAGTGACTATAACAGAGACTTCAAGTATGTCAGAGATAGTGTGGATAGCATAGCATAGAGCAGGATTCAGATCCATTGTTCATAGAGTTGCTTTCAGCTGTACTTGACTCCATGGCAGGTAACAACAACCTTAACAGAGTGTGTGGGGTTGGGGCAGAGAACTGATGCTCAGGATTATTCCCAGGTCATAGGTCTAGCCTGACATGGAATTCAGGTGCTGAAATTTCATAGGAGAGGAAACATTTAGTCTACTCTAAAGACCTGAGGAGTGGCAAAGAGGCTCATTAGAAGCTTATTACAGAAAGGTGAAGAGTGACTAAAACTCAGGGAATAATTTAGAAACCCAGAAGTTGGTTCCATTATTCTGCGTCTAAGTGAGCATTGGCCCCAGTTAATCACTGAGCATCTGATTGTTCTTGCTAGACTGGAGCACAGTACAGGATGCCAGAGAGGGATGAATTAAGGAGTGGCCTTGGCCTCAAAGAGTTTCAGATTCCTAGAGAGTGTGATCAGAATTAATTACTATTCGACTTGAAGGAGATAAAGGACTAGGGGTAAGATGACCTTAAACTAAGATTAGTACCAATAGCTCCCATTTACTAGGAATTACCACATTTCAGACCCAGCATGAACATTTGTGCATATTGTCTCACTCCAGTGGCTCGGTCCATAGGGACTTGTGCTTCTCACCTAAAGACAGCACCTCTGAGACTGTTCTATCCACCAGGATAAAAAGGAGAAAAAGACGGGCAGCCTCCTCCTATGTGACTTAGAGCCTCTGAAAACCTGCTGGAGGGTCAGCTATAAATTGGTTCTGACTTGATAGCAAGGAGCAAGGGTGATCTCACTCTGTGACTTCTTCATGGTCACACAGACTCCAAGGTTTATGTTTGTAATCATCACACTGATAGCCACCTTCACATGGATTTGAGCAATGAGGAAGAGATTAGGAGAAGCTGGAGTATAATAGACAGAGGCAAGAGGTGTCTCACCAATTCAAACTCACTGATGCTAATTGGGGTACTCTGGTGGCCTAGTGGGTAAGGAATTGCACTCCCAATCCAAAAGTAGACAGTTTGAATCCTCCAGCTGCTCTTTGGAAGAAAGATGAAAATTCTCCTCTCACAGCATTTTGTAGCACCTAAAACCCCGCTGGAGGCTGGAGGGTCAGCTATGAGTTGTCTCTGACTCAACAGCAATGACTCTGATACTAATCGATAGAAAACACACACTTCTTTCCTCAAGTAAGATAGGGTAACCTCAAAGTCATCAGTGAGAAATAACATGGGCAGAAACTCACAGTAAAGGAATAAATAACCAATATGATTTTTATCCTCCTAAGAGTTATCCTGATAAGGGGACATGTGAGCTTGGGCACCATGGTGGAAGTAGAAGAAGAAGGAAGCCAGTGACTGTGTGAAGATAGAAGAGTGAAAAGAATCTGAGACATGTTTTGCTAAGGTGGCCTTTGTGAAGGGCTGGCTCTTGACTAGTGTCTTAACTCTAGCTTAGACAATTGGAGAGAATTTGAGGCTTGGGCCAGCTGGGACAGGCGTCACTAGGCTGCTTCTGGGTCTCATCGAGCTGGTGCCATTTCATCTGAGGAGGAGAAAGCAGCTGTGGAGAATTCAGTGTGGATTATGGGGATTAGCTTTGTGAGGGAAAATAACTACCCAAGTCTCCCAGCCTGGACTTCAGTGCCAGCTTTACTAATGAGATAACTAATCATGGCTTCAGTTGCCTGGAGTGACACAGGAGCTGGCTGGAGGTGAATAGGAATAACCAGTCATTTTGCATTAGCTCAAGGATGCATGTCCTGATGATGTTGTCTATCTAGCATGATACCCTACTCACAGAACAGCAGAGTGGATTCGATGACAGTGAGTTTGAGTTTTAAAAGGATATAAGAAGTGGGACAAACTGGCCATGACATTAAACCACCAAACATGAAACAATCATACAGCAATTTTAATTATTCCTTGACTTTTCATCTGTTTCTGTTCCCATCAAGGGGCACACTGACTGCTTTCCAGGCTTCTCAGCTCAGTAACACTCAGAGTGGATGTCATAAGATCTGTGGATCTGAGGAAATGGCAGCACACACAGCCAAGAACTGAAAAGTCCCAGCCTGCTTGGCGAAGCAAGGTCAGGCCCTACTCCAACTGGGACATAGCACTGTCAGCACGCATGCTAATAGCCCTCAGTGATTAGCAAATGAAAAAGGTGTGTTTGTCATGGCTGTGCTGTTTCCAACAGACCCAATGTCACACAAGAATTTTTTTTTGTTTGATATAATTTCATTCTTTAGAAGGACAATTGTTTTATGAATGTGTTTTTTTTTTCCATAAAGAAGTGCATATACCTGAAGAAGAAGAAAAAAGAAAATAAGCCAGTTATCATCACAGTGAACCCCAAGCATTCCAATGCTTGGTTTTGGAAATTATGGTTATTAGGACCATGAAGAAGTCAGAAAGTATTTTGCTGCTCCTGTAAGAAGGCAGTTCCTTACCAGAGATGGAGTTGAAGGCAAGCTAGGAGGAGTCCCTGGGTAACCTAAATTGTTGAGTATGGGGCTATTTTACCAAAAGGTTGTAGTTCACACCCACCTGGGCTCCTCAGAAGAACTAGGGTTCTACTTCCCAAAGGTTACAGCCCAAAACCCCATGGAGCTCAGTTCTGCCCTGGAATACATGGGGTCACCACGAATCAGAATTTTCACAAGAGCAACTGGTCAGGAGGAGTCAGGAATGTGACCTGGAGTTTGGCGCAGTAGCTCTGCACAGTAAATTCGAGAGGTGTGGTCAGATTGAGAGAAGCTGGAAAGGAAGCTAATACCCATAGAGCACCTCCCATGCCTGTTTCTAGCCAAGTCCTTCACATACAACCCCACCTTATCCTCACAGCTATCCTCACCATTATAAACCTAGTTTACAAGTAGGGAGCCTGAGGCCCATTTCTTTCTCATTGCTGTCAAATCAGAACTGACTCAAAAGCTCCAGGGGTTTTTTAGAGGTTCTAAATTACACTCTGTCTCACATATTTTGGGCACGTCACTAGGAGAGACCAGTCCTTGGAGAAGGGTGGAGGGACAGCACAGGAGAGGAAGACTCCAGATGAGATGGATTGATGATACAGTAACCGGGACAGTGGGTGTTGGTGTGTCAGAATTAGTGAGACTGGCTCAGGACAGGGAAGGGTTCAGAGTTGCTGTACACAGGGTGGCTATGCATTGCAGGTGACTCAACAGCACATAAGAACAACAACATACTATATTGGTTGTTGGGTTTTTTTAAATTTAAACCTCTTAGTCAACAAGACCTTGGGGAGGGCCTTTGTATTTAAAGTTGATTGTTATTATATTTTGGAGGAACATTCTTCTAAGTGGTATAGCACTCTTCTGTCAATATGCTGTACTGAGGTAGCATGGGGTTTCTGGGATGCTGAACTTTGTGCCATTGGGATGTCAAATGCCATAACGATTACCCATTGTGGACAGTGTTAGGTGGAGCTCCCAGTTTAAGACAGTTTTGGAAGCAGGAGTGGCATCCACTTCCTAAACAACATGCCTCTGGAAACTCTATGAATTTTGATAAATGTTGATAGTTATAGGAAGTCCCAGGCCTTTTGTTCGTAGGGTCACTATGAGTCATGCTCAACTCGACAGCAATCATCATCAACAACATAGGACTTTCAACTTTTAGTTGGGTGTAAACTGGGTTTGTTTGTTTTTTTTTTTAAATTTTATTCACATTTGTGTTTTAGCTGATTGCTCACCTGGTTTAGTAAACAATCAGCTATGGGCTGGATGCCTCTTGTAAGTCAATCAGGACCTAGTGGGTGGGACTTTGTAGTTAAAAAGCAATTGGGCCCTTGGGCCTGTTGTGTTTGAGAAGAACATTGCTGTAAGTGGTACACTGCTGTGCTGAGAAGAATTGGGGATGCTGTGATGCTGAGTACTGTGCCACTGGTGTGTCAAACGTTGTAATGGTTACCCATCGTGCACAAGGTTTGGTGGAACTCCCAAATTGAAATCAGGATTGGCATACACTTCTTTGGAAACTATAAACATTAGAGAAATGATGGTAGTCCTAGATCACGGTTCAGATCTTTTGTTCATAGGGTCGCTATGAGATGTGCTTGACTTGATGGCAATTAATAACAAATCACATATGAGAAGATCACCCATCTGTCTTCCTCAGAGAAGTTGTATTTGAACCATCCACTTTGAGGTTGGCAGTACAACTCCCTATCCCCTAGACCACCCAAGCTCCCTGAAGCCCAATGCTTCTTCTTCTTGTTATGTGCTGGAGAGTTAACTACAATTCATAGTGACCCTATAGATAATGGCTATGAACCTTGTGTCATCCTCATCATCTCCGACACTCTGGACCCTGTTGCTACAGTTGCTGTGTCAATCCATTTTGTTAAGCATTTTCCTATCTTGTGTTGTCCCTCTACCTTCTCAAGCATGATGACCTTCCCCATTGCTAGCATTTCCTAAAAAATTTCTAGAGAATTTCTTTTATACAAGACATACCTGTAAAGAAAAAACATCTTCTTAGCACCGGGGTGGGGGGTGGGGGAAACAACAAGGGAAGGATTGTTATAAGAAAAAAGTATCAGAAAGGATTCTAAGATTCCATTCTGCCCCCACTCTTCTCCCAATAAATCCACAGGTGGCACATCATTTGATTTGATGATAGCTTTAGAGATAATCTTATATTTGCACCTTCTTCATACCAGGAAGGGAGCTTTGAGTCTCCCCAGGGTTTCTGTATCTTGCATGTGAGCTATTTGTGATAACTCTCTGGACTTAGCATGATAAATCTTTCCTGGAAGCTTCTGCTTTGACTCAAGAGAAATGAAATAAAAGCTTCAGAGTGCCATTGTGTATGACCCACACCATTTCAAAGGAATCCCAATTGGAGGAAACAATGTATTGTTTTAATTACATAGGGATAATAGCCTAAAGTAAAGGAGTTTTACCAAGAAGAAATGAGTCTCATATAATGAACAATAAAAGCAATTGTGATTGTTGTTATTGGTTTTATTCAGGGCCAGACTTTAGTAGGACTGGGACCGAGGCCAACGTGTACTTGAACACCATTTTTTTCTGCCCCACACATTCCATTCTTCTTTGAACATCGTTTCTGTCGTCTTCTTTCATAATTCCCAGCCCCTAGAGGAGCCTAGGTCTCTCTATTAAGAGGAAAAAGCCTGGGTTAAATGCATTTATACAAAAGTAATAGGGATGTAATGTGTTGTTACTTCTCCCAGAAGTATTTACACTGAAAACCTTTGGCCTAAAGAGGACAACATTTCATTCAAAGAAATAAGCCTCCAGTTCTGGAACTGCAGGCAGGCCCTGTGAAAGGGAGAATGTCAAGGAAGTGGGGATGCCTCTGGGGTAAAAGGAGGGGGAAATAGTTATCTTTTCACCACTCTTCATTTAAAAAAGATACTGGCCTAAAATATTGCAGTATTAAATGAAATTTAAAAACCCTCAAACTTAGAATTAACTCAAGGCTAATTCTCCAGGTTTTCTGTGGCTGTAAATTGGCAGGAGAAGAGATTGCCGAACTTTCTCCCATGGAGCAGCGAGTGGATTCGAACCACATGATTTTGGATTGGCAGCACAATTCCTTACCACTAGAGCTCCTCAGAGTTTAAGTTACTTACCTTATTTCTCCCTAATGTGTTATAGGGGTGCCTGTTAGCTTTGCTTCTACACAGAGATGGCCCTGATGTCTTTTATTACTTTCTCAAACAAAAGGACTCATTTAAGAAGTGACATAGTTGTGCTCTTATAAATTCATCTCTTGGGAATGCATCTTCACTGTAAATAGGGATACAATGGAGAAGGAAAACCTAGCTTTTGGGAGAAATACAATCTTTTTGAGAGATGGAGAAGATTACTGAGAACTGTGGTCGTTAATGTTAGGTGTCAACTTGGCTAGGCAATGAGCCTCAGTAGTTTGGCAGCCAGGGAGCTCTGGTGATGAGGAGCTTCACTGTCAGCCAGGGGTACATGGTTCAAATCCAGGAGCTGCTCCAAGAGAAAATGATGGGCAATCTCCTTCTTTGTGATTTACTGCCTTTGAAAAATCTCTTCTGGAGTATCAGCTATGAGTTGATTCCGACTCGACAGTACACAACTACCACAAGAATCAGATCACTTTCCATTTTATGATCTGATGTGAGCAGCCAATCCGTTTTCTCCTCAGGAGGAGTTTCCTTGGGGGTTGGCCCGATGCCAGTATATTTGCACCTTCTTCATACCAGAAAGAGAGCTTTGAGTCTCCCCAGGGTTTCTGTATCTTGCATGTGAGCTATTTGTGATAAGTCTCTGGACTTAGCATGATAAATCTTTCCTGGAAGCTTCTGCTTTGACTCAAGAGAAATGAACTGTTATGCCAAAGCCCATCCTCTTTCTTGACCCTGCAGGTGGAAATGTTTGACCTGCTCCCTGACTTGTGGATTTTTACCTCTTTGCTCTTGTAGCCACCTGAGAGCCAGTAGAGGTCTTCAGCTTCTCTCCTTCCTGACTCATGGATTTGAGACTTGACACTTGTGTCAAGTCCACGTGCTCCACTTGTGTGAGCAATTTATTTCCTTCCTCCCCCCTTAACGAAAATTTTTATTTTATGTTAGTTTGCTTAAACAGTGCATATATATTGTTTTTCACACCAGATCTTTCCCATTTCCTTTACCCATCACTCCCTCTACTCATCAAATATGTGACCCTATGATTACCCTGCTGCTCATCCTTCTCTCTACCTCCTTTGGATCCTCATACGTATTTTAGTAGTTATCTTTCTGTTTCTACAATAATGGTTTTATACACTATTTGTCCTTAGGGACTGAGTTAGTTCACTTAGCATAATGCTCTTTAGTCCCTCCCAATTATGTAGTGATTTTCAAAATCATTGCTCCTGCATGCTGTGTAGTATTCCATCACAAGAATATACCACAATTTCTCAATCCATTCGATTGTGGTTGGACATTTGGTCTATTTCCATGTTCTTGTGATGGTGAATAAGGCTACATGAACAATGGTGTACAAGTTTCTGTTTGTGCCACAGTTGTCATTTTTCTCAGGGTATTTTCCAAGCAGTGGAATAGCTGGGTTGTATGGGATATCTATGTTTAGCTTTATGAGGAAACACCAAACTGCCTTCCAGAGTGGTTGTACATTTTATAATCCCACTGACAGCGTATGAGAGTTCCTATCTCTTCATACAGGACACTATTTCACCCTGGTCTTGATTTGCATCTCTTATTGCCAGTGATTTGGAGCATTTCTTTGTGTGTTTGTCAGTATCCAAATATTGTCCTTTGTGAAATTTTTTTCCATGTCTTTTGCCCATTTTGTAACTGTGTTATCAATCTTTTTCTTGTGGAGGCTCTGTAGGATTCTATAAATTTTTGTTATGAGACCCTTGTCTGAGATGGTATTATCAAATCTTTGTTCCCAGTCGGCAGATTTTCTTTTCACCCTGTTGGAAAAAGGTTTTGATGAGCACAGAGATTTAATCTTTAGAAAGCCCTGTTCAATTTTATCTCCCCAGATTGTTCCTTTCTGGCTATGTTTGTCAGCCTCTTTATACCATAGACTAGGCCTTCTAAGCTTGGTCCCATTTTGTCTCTTTATAAACTTTATGGTTTGGGGCTTTAGCCCTAAATTTCTGATTCACATTGAGTTAGTTTTTGTGTATGGTGAGAGATGTGTATCCTGCTTCACCTTTCTGCAGGTAGCAGTCCAGTTTTGCCAGCACCATTTGTTGAAGAGGTTATCTTTTCTCCATTTGATAGGTTTTGTTTCCTTGATGGATATCAGTTGACCATACATTAATGGATTAATTTCTGGGTTCTTGGTTCTATTCCTTTGGTCTATATGCCTATTTTTGTACAAGTACCATGCTGTTTTAGTTATTACAGCTGTGTTCATGTTTTTCAGAAGTGCTTTGCTTCTTCAAGGCTTCTTTTCTCTCCAAATAAACTTGCCCATTGCCTTTTCTATCTCTTTAAAAAATGAATTTGGTATCTGTATTGAGATTGCATTATACACGTAGATTGGTTTTGGTAAGATTGTTATTTTTACTATATCAAGTCTTCCTATCCATGAACCGGGAACATTTTCCCTTTTTTTTCCTTCTTAGGTCTTTCACTGTGTCTCACATAATATTCTATAGTTTTCTTTGTAAAGGTCTTTTGTGTCCCTAGTTAATTTTATTCCTAAGTATCTCAATTTGTGATTGGTTATTGTAAACAGCAGACTTTTTCTGACATACTTTGGACATGTTACAAGGAGGGACCAGTCCTTGGAGAGGGACGTTATGCTTGGGAGGGTGGAGGGACAGCACAGGAGAGGAAGACCCTCAATGAGATGGATTGAGTCAGTGACTGGGGTAATGGGAATAGGTGTGTCAGACAGTGATTGGGGTAATGCGGATAGGTGTGTTGGAGATAGTAAGATTGGCACAAGATAGGGTGGAGTTTAGGGCTGTTGTACATAGGGTTGCTATGAGTTGCAGGTGACTGCACATAACAACAATAACATTGTAAATGGTATTGCTTCCTTAGTTTCCTCATTTGTCTTTTCTTAGTTACTGTAGAGGAATCCCACTGATTTTTGTATATTGATCTTGTATCTTATCCCTAAACAATAACATTGTAAATGGTATTGCTTCCTTAGTTTCCTCATTTGTCTTTTCTTAGTTACTGTA
>NW_006400010.1:1047879-1068762 GCF_000299155.1 Elephantulus edwardii
TTTTTTGGTTAAATTTGCCAGTGGTTTGTCAATTTTTAAAACCCATTTGAAATGCATAACTAGTACAATGTGTATGTGGATATAAGAGTGGGAGGGGAGAACAGGAAGGTAGGATTAAGGGGGTAATAAAGGGGTCACATGATTAGATGGGTAGAGAAGGGGTGGGTAGGGGAGGTGAGGCAGATCTGGTGTGAGGGACAATGTGTATGAATTTTGTGGGTAAACCAGTGTAAAATTAAAAAATAAAAATGAATTTCAAGAAATAAAAACAAAACAAAATAATTTAAAAAAAAGAGAAAAACCAGTGCCTCGTTTTATTGATGGTTCAATTGTCTTTCTGTTTTCAGAAAACATTGATTTCAGCTCTTTATAATTTCCCTTCTTCTAGAGGCTATAGGGTTAGGTGGTTGTTCTTTTTCTATTTGATGAAGGTGTTGAGTTAAAGAACTGTTTTTCTTTCTTTTTTCTTCCTTTCTTATGTGTGTGCTTATTGTTATGAACTGCTCCCTGAGAACTGCCTTAGCTGCATCCCAGAGGTTTCATTATTCTCTATTTTCATTCTCATTTGTTTCAAGGAACTTTTCTATTTCATTCTTTCTTTTATAACCCAATCATGTTCTGTTTTTGTTGTTGTTAGGTGCTGTTGACTTGAGTACAACTCATAGCGACCCTATGAACAGAAGACCTGAATTCTGTTCTATCCTGCACGGTCCTCACACTTCCTGACACACAAGAGCCCATTGCAGCAGTCACCATGTCAATCCATTTAGTTCAGGGTCTTCCTCTGCTTTGCTGAACCTTCGTCTTTACCAGCATCTTGTCCTTCTCCAAGCCCCTCCTAGTAACATGCTCAAAGTACGTGAGATGAAGCCTCATTCTGGCCTCCAAAGAGCACTCTGGCTGCACTCTCTCCAAGTTATACCTGTTTGTTCTCTTGGCCATCCAGGGTATGTTCAACACTCTTCTCCAGCACCACAGCTCAAAGGCGTCAATTCTTTTTCTGCCATTCTTATCTATTGTCCAGATTTCAGATGCATAATAAGTAATCAGAAAGACCATGGCCTGAATCAGACGTACCTTAGTCCTCAAACTGACATCATTAATCCTCAATAATTTGGAGAGGTCCCTAAATGCAGATTTTCCCAGTGTAATGTGTCTCCTTATCTCCTAACTACTGGTACCAAAAGTGTTAATTGTGGATCCAAGCAAGATGAAGCTCTTGACAGTTTCAAGCTCCTCTCCATCATCATGATGCTCTTTATTGGTCCAGTGGTAAGAATCTTTGTCTTCCTGACATGACATGCAATCTACACTGAAGGCTACATTCCTTGATCTTCTGCAACAAATGCTTCAAGTCCTCCACAATTTCAGTAAGAAAGGTTGTGTCATCTGTATAATGCAGGTATTGATGTGTCTCCCATCAATCCTGATGCCACACTCCTCCTCAAAGAGCCCAGCTTCTCAGATAATTTGCTCAGCATACAGATTGAATAGGTATGGAGAGAGAATACAACCTTGACACAATCCCTTCTCAATTTTAAACCATGCAGAGTTTACCTGCTCTGTTTTGTACAACAGCCTCCTGGACCAGGTATAGGTTCCACAAGAGCACAATGAAATGTTCTGGAATTCTCATCCTTCTCAATATCATCCACAACTTGTCATAATCCACTGAGTCATATGCCATTGCATCGTCTATAAAGCACAAATAGACATTCTTTTGGTACTCCCTTCAGCTAGGATCCATCTGATATCAGCAATGATATTCCTAGTACCATGGTCTCTTCTAAATCCTACTTGAATTTCTGGCAGTTCCCTTCTATGTATTGTTGAAGCTGTTTCTGAATGATCTTCAGTAGTATTATTATTGAATGTGGTATTAATGATATTGTTGATTGTTTACACAGTCAGTTGGATCACCTTTCTTGGGAATGGGAACAAATATGGACCTCATCCAATCTGTGGGCCAGATAGTTGTCCTCCATATTTCTTGGCATAGACTAGTGAGTACATCCAAGGCTATATCTGTTATTTGAAACAAGTCAATTGATATCCCATTGATTCTTGGGGTCATATTTTTTTGCCATTGCCTTGAATGCAACTTCTACTTTCTCCTTCATTACCATTGGCTCTTGTTCATATGGTACTTCTTGAAAATTTTCAGCGACTATCAATTCTTTCTGGTACAGTGAGTCTGTGTATTCCCTCCATTTTCTTTTGATGCTTTCTGGGCCATTCAATATATTACCCACAGCATCTTTCAATATTGCAATATGAGGCTTAAATTTGTTCTTTTGTTCTTTCAGCTTGATAAATGCAGAGTGAGTTCTTTTCTTTCTATTTTCCAATTCCAGCTCTCTTCAGATTCCGTTATAATACGTTGTTTTGTTCTTATGAGCTGCTCTTTGAAATCTTCTGCTCAGTTCTTTCACTTTGACAGGTTTTCCTTTTATTTTGGCATCTTGACACTCCAGTGCAATCTTTAGAGTCTCTTCTGACATACATTTCCGTTTTTTTCTTTCTCTTCCATTTTTGTAATGACCTTTTGCTTTCATCATGGATGATATCCTTGATATCATTCCACAACGCATCTGGTCTTCTATCATTGGTGTTCAATGTCTCGAACCTATTCTTAAGATGATCTTGAAATTCAGACAGAATTGGTTCAAGAGCATATCTTGGATATTGTGGACTTATTTCAATTTTCTTTGGTCTCAATTTGAATATGCATACGAGTAATAGATGATCTGACTCACAGTCTGTTCCTGGCCAAGTTTTAACTATTGATTCAATGATTTCTTCCACAAATGTAGTCAATCTGATTGCTACGCAGCCCATCAGGTCAGATAGATGTGTAAAGTCATCAGTTTGTGTCTTTTAAAAAAAGATATTTGCAATGAATAAATCATTGTAAATACAAAATCTAATCATTCTATTTCCAGCCTCATTTCTATCACCAAGTCCATATTTCCCAACTCTTCCTTCTTCACTGTCCAATCATATTCCATCAGAGAGTTATTTAGCTTCCACATGGATGGTTTTTATAAGTTTTACCCTCCTGTAGTTAATTTCTAGTTTTATGACATTGTGGTCTGAGATGATACTTTGTATTATTTTAATGTTTTTTTTTCCATTTGTTGAGGCTTGCTTTGTGTCCCAATACATAATCAATTCTGAAGAATGTACCATGTGCACTTGATAAGAAAGTGAGTTGACTTTTAGTTGGGTGCAGTATCCTGAATACATCCACAAGGTCAAGTTGGCTGATTGTATAGTTTAGATCTTCTGTATCTATGTTAAGTTTCTTTTGAGTTGACCTATCCTTGGTGATAGTGGGGTGTTGAAGTCTCCTACCACTACTGTGGTGCTGTGTATGTCTTTCTTCAATTCTGTTAACTGTTCTTTTATTTATTTTCTGGGTCTACTACTTGGTGCATAAATATTGACCAAGGTTATGTCTTCTTGATCTATTGTGCCTTTAATCAGTATGTAATCCCCTTTCTTATCTTATATGGTGGTTTTCATTCTGAAGTCCATTTTATCAGAGATTAGTATTGCCACCCCTGCTTTTTTTGTGATTGTGATTTGCTTGATATTTTTTTTTCCAGCTTTTGCTTTTGAGTCTTTCTCTCCATTTTTTAAGATGTGTCTCTTGTAGGTAACATATTGATGGGCTTTTTATTTATATTTTTTTAAATCCATTCTGCTACTCTTTCTCTTGATTGACATATTTAGTCCATTCGCATTAAGTGTGGTTATTGCCAGGCCAGATTTAAACATTGCCGTTTAGCTGTGTTTCTTTTTCTGTTGTTTCTGGTTACTATGGTCTGTCCACTTTCCTTTGGAGTCTCCATGTGAAGGACTTCACTTAAAATTTCTTTTAGTTTTGGTCTTGTTTTCACAAATTCCTTAAGTTCCTTCTTTTCTGCAAAGGATCTAATTTCTCCTTCCTATTTTATGGAAAGCTTTGATGAGCATAGCATTCTTGGCTGGCAATCCTTTTCTTTCAATTCTCTGTAGCTGGCATGGTTTCCACTGAGAAATAGAACGTAATCTAATTGTTTTCCCTTTGTAGGTGACGCTTTGTTTTACTTGCACTATTTTTAGTATTCTTTCCTTACCTTTTAATTTGGAGAATTTGATCATGATATGTCTTGATGTTTTTCTTTTTGGGTCTAGTCTATCTAATTAGTGTTTGCTGTGTTTCCTGAATGTGAATTTTCTCATTCTTTTTAATACCAGGGAAGTTTTCTTCTAGTACTTTTCCCATAATTTTCTCAGTGACTTTCCTTTTACTCTGGTGTTCTGGTATTCCAATCATATGTATTTTGTTCCTTTTGATGTCATCCCATATGATTCTGATTTCTCCCCCTTCATTTTCTTTATGTCTCTTCTCTGATTTTTCTTCTACTATGCATCCACTTCCTAAACAACATGCCTCCTGAAACTATGGACTTTGATAAATGTTGATAGTTGTCGAGGTGCTTCAGGCCTTTTGTTCATAGGGTCACTATGAGTCGTGCTCAACTTGAAGGCAATCAACAACAACATTTCCAGTAAGGCTTTTGTCTTCTAGCTCACTGATTCTCAGAGGTAGGACTTGGGAAAGGAACCTTCCAGTTCTACTTTTTCTCCCATCAGTGTGTTGGACACTTCTGCCATTTCGGTCTTAGTATTCTGGATTGCGTTTTCATACTCTTCTATTATTTCCAGTACTGCGTTGGCTGTATCTTCTCTATCTTGTGATGACTTTTTTTTTAAAGTTCTTGTAGCTCTTTCTCTACACTATCAATTTTTTTTCCATCTTTTGCATTTTCTCCCTTAGCTGTTCAAGCTGCTCCTCATTAATACATTTCTTCTGGATCACTCCCTGGGGTATTTGTACTCTTAATGGCTTCCATTGTTTCTTCTACCATTTGCATTTTCTTCTGTAGCTCTTCAGTAATTTATTTCCTTGAAGGAAATGTCTCTCTGTGTTTATTCAGTCACACACACTTCACTAGTGTGTCTCTTATAGCGAACCCAGCCTAAGATGAACACCATCTACAACTTTAAAACAATCTTCCATCCATCCATAGGCCCCTTTGTGGCAAATCTATAGCAGATTGGAGCCTCCACTTGCTACTTATTAGCTGTGAGACAAATGCATTTGTTAAGCAGTTTCTGGAGTCCTTTTCTCTGAAACAAACCAGTTTAACAGCAACAGTACTTTCTCTACCACAAGATTTGATGATTTGATATATGAGTTCAATGATCTACACATGAAGTAAAAGACTCAATAACCTCTTTAAAGACTCATTTATTTTAGGGGATCCATGCTATATCCATTTCTACCTCCTATTCACTCTCACTCTATGACACTGACATAGGTTACAGCCCCTTGGTCTGCCCTTACTTTCTGGACCACATTAGACTGAACACTTTAATTGCACTGTGTTTAGGTCTCAGGCCGTATTTCCCTCCTGAATGCTAATTTCTTTTCCCAGGTCTTACCTCTGAGTAGAGTGTCACCCCTGTTCCTTTGCCCAATCCAAGCTCTCAGACTAAGTCAGTGCAGATCAGAACTCTGGGACCCTTATTTGTGAAGGAGGGAAATTTAGACACTCTGAACCACTAAACAAGAATAGCAAAGGCAGCTGACCCCATTCTCTGAGGTTATGTAGATCCATTGATAGGAATTGAGTGATGGGATCCTGGAGAGTTTCAAGATTAAAGAAAATTTCTAGTACACAGTTTTTCCATGAGGTAATATGGAAGCAGGAAATCCTCCCACATCACCCTAGAGGAATAGAATAATGAGAGTTTTCTAGTCATTTAGTTCTCAGAACATTAAACAACCACAAGTAACCTTTTTGAAAAAGAAAATGTTTAGTGAAGAGTAAGTGTTGAGCTTTTTTGAAAGACAGCACTGACAGTCAAAACTAGTAAGAGCTAGTCAGGCACCCTGTCTGAACCTGCAGAAGTGATCATGGAAAGGTGCTTTCCCATGTATGGTTGGGATGTTTGCCATCATTTTTCTGAATATTGGCCTAAACTACCCACATCAGAATTACCTGGGGAAATCATTGTTATTAGTTGTTGTGTATCCTATCAAGTCGGAACTGGTTCATAGCTGATCCTCCAGTGGGTTTTTCAGAGTCTGTAAATTGCATCATTCTCCTGTGGAACAGCTCGTGGATTTGAACTACCTGCTTTTGGGTTGGCAATGCACCTCCTTACTACTAAGCCACCAGAGATAAGCAGAAATATATATTCCTGGTTGTAGACAAATTAGGATGTTTTCAGCTGCACATGAGAAAAAATTGTATTTAAAGTGGACAGTGGGTTCTGGTGGTCTAGTATTAGGAATTGCTCTGCCACCCCAAAGGTAGATGGTTTGAACATACCAGCTGCTCTAAGGGAGAAAGATTGGCAATCGCCTCTGAAAACCGATTGGAGGATCAGTTATGAATGGATTCCAACTTGATGACACATAACAATAATCATGATCAGAACTGGATAAAGATTCAGTAAACTTTTCAAAGACCTACTCTTTTATGGCTTTGTCAGCTTTGCCCTCAGGCTAGTTCAGCTTAGGTTGAAAGATATTTGCTAAATGTGAAAGGTGTGTAGGTAAGTGAAATTTTCTCTGTGTGATCAATGAGCCCTTTCCCAGAAACTCCTAAGTGTGGCTTCATGGGCCTGCACTGAGAAATACGTGATTGAATATTCTGTTGTTACCATCTTAAAGTCCCTGGTGGTCCAAAAAAATCTATTTAATTGGCTTCTAACGGAAAGGTTGTCAGTTTGAGATCACCCAGAGGCACCTTAGAATTAGACGTGGCATAATTTGCTTCTGAAAAATCAGTCTTTGACAGTCCTGTCATGTAGACTTTGATATGCCTGGGCTCAGGGCATCATGAGTCTGAAACAACTAGACAGTAGTAATGGTGGTGGATTACTGTCTTGAAGGTCTCTGCACTTGTGTTTTTAAGGGCAATCTTAAAGGACAATGGTGGTGGTTGTTAAGTACTGTCTCTGGGTATGACTCATAGCTACTCTATGAACAACAAATCTGAACCCTGTGCTCTCTGTGCCATACTAATCATCTCCGATATACTTGATCCCATTGCTGCTGACACCATGTCAATCTGTCTCATCTCCTCTCTTTGACCCTCCAACTTTCCAAGCATGATGTCTTTTTCCAAGGAATAGCCTCTCCTAGCAACATGTCCAAAGTATGTGAGACAAAGATTTATCATCTTTACCTCTAAAGAGCACTCTGGCTGCACCCTTCCAAGATACATCTGTTTGTTTTTTTTGGCCGTTCATGGAACACTCAGCACTCTTCTGTAATACCACAGCTCAAAGGCATCAATCTTTCCTCTGTCATCCATATTCATTGTCCAACTCTAAGATGCATGAGTGAGACTTGGAGGTTGGTAGGAAATGAAGGAGATAGTTAAACTGCTCTGTATAAAAAATGAACAGGAATTGGGTGAGAGATCAGAGTAAGATGCATGCAAGATAATTGAAAAGACCGTAACCTAAATCAAGTACACCTGTACTCATCTGTACACATCTGCAAAGTGTATGTCTGTCCTTTTTTATTCCCTATTCTAAATGTTTTCTTCTTAAATCTCAGAGCTGAATGTGATAGCACCATTCAGTGAACACCAGTAAATACAATGTGACTTGGTTGGATCCCAATTTGTGATTCCCCCCCCCTTCCTTTGACAATATTTTAAACATCTAAATCATTTTTATTTCTATATTTGCATCCTTTCTTCTCTCTCCTCTGCATTCCATTTCTCCACCTTATAGTCTGTTGTTTATGAAAATAACGTATTACTTTAGTAGCTGGCATCAGAATTCCTGTTACAGAGGACCCTATCTTTATTTAAGAAAATCCCTGATAGGCACTTGAGTGAGACTTAGAGGTTGGTAGGAAATGAAGGAGATCGTTAAACTGCTCTGTATAAAAAATGAACAGGAATTGGGTGAGAGATCAGAGTAAGATAAAAGCAAGAAGGTGAAATGAGGTTGCTGTGAGTTGGAATCAACTTATCAGCAGCTGATTTGGTTAGTAGTTCAGACGGCAAATGGTAGAGAGACTCTTAAGAATATGGACTTTTAAATAATAAATGTTAATTTGCATTGCTGTAGAGAAATTCTTCACTCCAGTTTGCAAGGGGAAAAAAAGTAACTCTCTTTTAAAAAAAATGTGGGCAATGTCCTTGAAGGGTGTGTGTGTGTGTGTGTGTGTGTGTGTGTGTAGTAAAGGGACTGAGTTTAACTTCTAGGTGAGAAGAGGGGCAACAAAGACTGGAAGGTTAAAGTAAAAATGAACAGAACAATTCCAGAACCTGAGGTGACCACAACAACGTGATGGCCTGAGAAAGCGAAGGAATCTTGTACTGTCTTAGGGAGGGCACTGAATTTTCCACAGGATGTGGAATGAAGACTCGGCCAATCTTATCTGCATCTCAAGTGGCAGGGTGCATGCAGCTAACATTTGGATCATGTTACATTTTTATTATATTACAACATTCAATCCATTTCCTTGGCCCTCCATAATCTTGCTTCCATCTTTACCACCAATCTCTACACTGAAGCCCTATGTTCCATACAGTTGTTATTGTGTACCTTTGACTCCACACCAACTCGGCTAGTCCCCCAGCACATTTTCAGAGGAAGCTAATTTTAAGAGCTCACCGTTTTTTCCCCCCACAGAGCAGCAGCTGGTAGGTTCAAACTGCTTGTCTCTGAGTTAGTGCAGTTTCTTACCATTAGGCTATCTGAGCTCCCTTGCTCCATAAAATACCTAATGTGAAATTCAGAGAGTGTATCATGGTCAACTGGGCCTCCCTGTCCTTATTTTCTTGGGTTTTGAATGCCTTGCCTATCTCACTGTTCAAATGCTTCATTCCCTGGGGCTTTCTCTAGTTTAGTCTACAGGCTTGGCACCTTTAGTCCTAACATCCTAGACATAGCTTCCTTCTGTAAAATCCAAGATGGTGTTACGCACATAAAGGCAGACACTTTGTTGGTACAGGAGCTGACAATATCTGAGATATGTGTACAATGCTACTACCACAGATGCTGTCTATACATACAGTGTATTGTAAGCATACATATATGAATTTATATTTACCTTTTCAAATTCCATCTTGGATTTTACAGTACAAAAAACCATAGATAAAAACCACTGAAGCTTCACTTAAACATTTTGTTCCTGCTGACTCCATTCAAAAGACTGCTACAGATTTCTCAAAGGTAGTTATTTTTCCTCTCACACCACTGCATGACATCATATTCAAAGGTATGGAGCAGTCTGCACTTTATTTCAGCATACACTTATCAACCACTGGCAAATAGCAGCTAACTCACACACACAAACAGTTCTTCCAGAAAATTCTGGAAAACATATGCATGCTACTCACAGTATGTCAGGCCAAGCCAGTCACATAAAGCTTGTGATTTTTATCACAAAACAAATTTTGAAGTTTGCCCTTCTTTCTCTCATGGAGCAGCTGGTGGATTTGAACCGCATACCTTTGAGCTGGTAGTGTGATTCCTTACCACTAAACCACTAAACTCACAATTAAGTAGTAGTAGTAGTTGTTGTGTGTGTTGAGTTGAAATTGATCCACAGCTGAGTCTCCAGCAGGTTTTCAGAGACAGTAAATCACACAGGAGGAGACTGCCCATTTGCCTCCTGCAGAGAAGCTGGTGGATTCGAACCGCTTGCTTTTGGGATTGCAGTGCAGCTTCTTACCACTAGGCCACCAGAGATCCCTAACATGATGGTATATGATAGACAGGCAAAGCTTGTGGTCCTCATCACAAAACAAGGTTTGGAGTTATTCTAGTCAAAGCACAAAGCAAGTGGTTAGGACTTACATTCTCTCTCTACAGTTTTGCTTCTACAAACTATGTTATCAATGTACAAAAAAAAAATAAAGAAGCACAGATCACATTTAAATCAATCTTGTAGCAAACAAACCCCCATGCACCTAGCTGATCTACGCTCCCTTTGCTGGAGTTGATGCCTGTGAGGTCTACTCAGAACACTCACTGTTTTGCACAAGGGTGCCCACTACTGTTCATGTCTGATTGGTTTTTCATCCTGCTATGCTGTGGGCTCATTGAGGGTGGGGGTCCATCCTGTTCCGTAGATGCAGCACTTTGTATAAACACTAGAGGATGACAGCTGATTCATACTTTCCTTTTGGGACAATGCATGTAACACCATTTCGTTTTTCCACTGCTCTTCAACAAACTCAGCTCATTGCCCTAGAGTCAGAACTGACTCGTAGCTGATCCCACAGCGGATTTCCAGCAACTGTAAATCTGGAGGGAGGAGCCTTCTCATCTTTCTGCCAAGGAGGAGCTGGTGGATCTGAATCACCAGGGCAGCTCTGCCTTGGGTGAGCAGTGCAGCACCTGTGGTCTATGCCTCCAGAGCTCCCTCTACTGCCTTTAGCCTCTTGGTTTTATTGTTACATTTGGTAGCAAAGGTCCTTCTATTTTGGGACTGTTCAACACCCTGATTAAGTTCAGTCTTAAGCCAAATTTTACTTCATTAGATCAGTAAAAATGCAGACATATTTGCACCCCTCCCCTCTCAGAATCCACAGCCACTACTTCTTGAACTCTTTAGAATTGGAAGATCTGCTGCAGTCTTCAAGAGTAATATACTTAACATTCAACCCAGACACCCACAGACACACTATGTACCAGAAACAAATTTTATAATACCGTAGTCATCCTTACTTTGTGCAATGCACATGGACATTTTTTTTTCTCTTTGACTTATTTCATTAAAAATGCTAATGGAAACCTCACTAAACTGATTACATGACTCGTAATGAGTTGCAATTTGCAGTTTGAAAAACACTGCTCCAGATGGCTAAAAGACTGTAGGTAGGAGAAGACAGAGACAAGCTGAGACTTTTGAAGGGTAGCCACTGAAGGGAGCTGGTGATTCTGGGTGATCCCTCTTCCTCCTAGTTCTTCTGGCCTCCAAAATTTAGTTGACATTGAAGAGCTATCCATGAGATCAAGGTCATTTATATCTGGATTACCTCATTTGTCCTTTAGCCTGGGCCTCCTGGGCAACTAGCAGAGTGATAACTAAGGAAAAGTATGAGGGTCTTTGTTTGGAGGCTCTGTGGAAGCCTAGGACAGCACCATGATGGCAGTCATGAAAGGCCTGTTGACTGAATAATTGAATATATGATGTCTCCTTGTTTCTCTAGCTCTCTGTTGATGCATAACTCACTAGAAAGACACTGAGGGGGAGGAGAGGCGATGGGGAGGTGAGAGGTATGAAGACAAATTCTTGTTGCTGGTAACAATAGAAGATGAATAATAAAACTAGCAGCTGCTGCCTGGTGTTCATGGGACTCCCTCTGCATCAAGGAACAAATGTTTCAGTGAGAGTCAAGAACAAAACTCTTCAAGGCCTTTCTCTTTGGATAGCATTCTTGGGTTTGAATGGAGGAGAAGCTGTGTGGGGCAGGAGGACTGTGGAGATTACTCTGGCTGTGGTATTTTATCAGAGACACTGTACCCAGAGAAAGAGGCGATGAGGAGGTGTTAAGAGTCAACAAGGTGCTGCTGATGTGCTCTGGCCTTGCACTTTTCCTACCAGCATCAGACAGAACAGCAGCCCCCTTCGGTTCTCTCCTCACCGTAACTGTCCCACTGCCCACATGCAAGATATTTGGCATTCTACCCAGCACCCTCCCTGAAGAGCAAAGGCATGGTGTTTGCTTACCCCTGAGTGTGAAGGTTCCTCTCTGTGCTGCTGTTCCAGTCCTGGGAAGCATAGGAAGAACTTGCTGCATCTCAGATCCAACCTGGAGGGAGAGGTTTCACCCTTCCTGTCCCTTTTCATGACGTATAGCAGTGCCAGCAACCCTGAACCTGCTGCTTACAAGCTGTGTGACCTTGGGAAGTTCATTTTATTATCTCCCTTAATTTTTACTCATTAAACAGAGGTTGACACCACTACATATACATTTTTTTTGATCTGTGAGGATTAAAGTGAGATTGATTTCTATAAAGTCCTTGGTACATACCTGTTTAATTAGTTGGACAAATATTTAATGATTATCTGTTAGGTATTACTCATGATCCTGAGTGTGGGACATGAAGCATGGAAAAGTACTGTCAATTGAGAGATAAGTAAAACAAAAAAAGAGAGATGACTATATGTCAGGTTTTACTAAGTGTTATGGGGCGGGGAAGAAATTAGATTAAAGACAATAGAGAATGGTGTAGCCAGGGATTTGTTATTTTATTTATTTTATCTTTTTTAGATAGGCCAGGAAAAGTCTCCCAAACAAGGTAGTATTTCTTCTTCAAGTCTTGAAAATATAAGAAGAGAACAGATCATATACCTGTTGGGGCAAAGGATTATGGGAAGAAGAAACAGTGAATGGAAAAGGTCTGAAGTAGAAACATGTTCTGTGGGTTCAGAGAATATTGCGAAGGTCAGATTGACAGGTGAGAAGTGAGAGAAAGGAAGAGAATCCAGAAGAGATGAGGGAGCTAGTAACATGAGCCTTTAAAAAAATTGGTGAGCTCTGGTGGCCTAGTGGCAAGAAACTGTACTACCATCCCAGGGATGTGTGGTTTAAATCCATCAGATCCTCTGCTGGAGAAAAGAGGGACAATCTCCTCTTGTACCAGTCAGATCTGATTTGATGGTACACACAAAATAAAAAAAAATAATCTTCATTTAATTTTTGTTCACCTGTTCTTATATGGAGCTAGAAATCTGAGGCGAGGGAACATATTTGTGGAGGGATGGAAATAGATTTTGACATAAGCTTACTTTTCCTTCTGTGGACATTACCTGCCATCTTCTCTAAGACCACCCCATACCTCTCAGGAATATAGGACTCTTGTTTATTGACTCAAAAGCAATGGTCAAGAGAAGGTCACATGTAGTAGACTGTTGACAATTATGTGCTCTCCCTATTCCCTTGACTTTGGCTGGGCTATTGGACTTACCTTAGCAAGTGGGTTGTGTGTAGGTGCTGTTGCTGTCTCAGAGCTGGAGATTTAAATGTGTGGGTGGGACTTGCCTCTGCTCTGTCAGGACCTGCTCTGACCACTAAGGACACATTGCTTCAGAGAGCAACCACTTGACCGTCCTGAGTCACTGACTGAGAAGACAAGTGAAGACCTGCAAGGCCACAGCTGACCCACTGTCCTCAAGTTGCATGAGTAAGAAATAAATCTTTGTGGTGGTAAAACACAGAGGTTTGAAAGTTATTTGTTGCTGCAGGAAAATTTTAATTAAACTCAGATTCCATGGAAAGACTTCTTGGTGGTGGTTTAATTTCGTTGTCACTCTCCTATTTATGTATGTGGTGGGCTTTCTCACGTCAGCTTTGTGGATGAGAAAAACTGAAATCTGACAAAATCAAACAATTTTGCCCAGTTGATGAGGGAAAAAGCAGGCGTAGATCTATCTGACTTTCAAACATTATACCATTAGCCGCTTTTGTTCATAAGAGATCCAGTCAAAGGATAATAAAGACGCTCCTTATGAAAACTCAAAGATCCTATGTATAAGACTGGACTTTACTTTTCAACAAGATTCCCGCATTTTCTCCCTATCCCTTTGGCACCTCAATCTCCCATCCCACTGCTGACAGCTCTCTTTCCTACCCTATTTTGCTCCCACGCCACCACCACCCTAAATGGCTACTGAAAATTACCTTGTCTGTGACATTTTTCTAGACTCACTAAGAGAGAATGTTTGGTCTTTTTGACCATTTCGTTTACAAACTTACAGGAAAATCACTCGGCTTCTTCTGCTCCATTATTCATCTTAAAGGGCACTAATAACTGTATCGTCTTCTATATCATAATATGTAGACTGTTACATTTAGTGAACACTTACTATGTGCCAGCCACTGTACACAGCCAGGGCTGTGGCATGAAATGTGAGTAAGAGACATTCCAGGAAGAGTTGAATGCCTGGAGGGAGTTAGTACATAAACAGATGGTGTTACTAAACATGCTCAAAACTCCTCTCACAACCATTATGTTGATTCTGACTCATAGAAACGCTTCATAGGTTTCCAAGGCTATAAATATTAATGAGAGGAGACTGTTTATCTTTCTCCCATGGAATGACTGGCGAATTCAAACCACTGTAGACTTGTAGCCTTTGGTTAGTAGTCAAATAATAACATGTTATGGCTAATAAATTTCTTTTCAATATGCTGTCATTGTTCTTAAGATCTGACCCATAGAGGACTCTCTGGTGGGTTTTCAGAAGCATTAATTGCATCGGAGGAAATTGCCTATCCTTCTCCTGTGGAGCAGATGGTGTTCTCAAACCATGTACCTTTGGGCTTACAGCACAGCTTCTTGCCACTAGACCACAAGAGCTCTCTAACACACTGTTGTTGTTGTTAGGTGCCATCAAGTTCAGTACGACTCATAGTGACCCTCTGAACAAATGATCTGAAACCTGTTCTGTCCTGCTTCACCCTCACACTTCCTGACTCACAAGAGCAGCAGTCGCTGTATAAATCCACCAGACTGAGGGTCCAACTCTCCTTCGCCGACCCTCCACCCTGCCCAGTATCATGTCCTTCTCCAAGGAGTAGCCCCTCCAAGCAACATGGCCAAAGTATGTGAGGCAAAGCCTCATCATTCTCATCTCCAAAGAACACTCTGGCTGTATCTCTCCAAGACATATCTGTTTATTCTCTTGGTCATCCATGGGATGTTCTGTGCTTTTCTCCAATACCACAGCTAAAAGGCATTCATTCCCCCGCCCCCCCCATCCTTATTCATTGTCCAACTCTCAGATGCAAAACAAGTAATTGCGAAGACTATGGCCTGAATCAGATGCGCCTTAGTCCTCAAACTGACATCATTACTTCTCAATAATTTGGAGAGCTCCCTAACTGCGGATTTTCCCCAGTGCAATGGATCTCTTTATTTCCTGACTGCTAGTAGGGTGTTAATTGTGGATTCAAGCAAGATAGAGCTGTTGACAGTTTCAATCTCCTTTCCATACATCAGTACAATGGTAAGAATTTTGTCTTCTTGACATTGAAATTCAATCCATATGGAAGGCTACATTCCTTGATCTTCTGCAACAAGTGTTTCAAGTCCTCCTCACTTTCAGCAAGCAAGGTTGTGTCATGTGCATAATGCAGGTTATTCATGAGGCTCCTTCCAATTTTGTTGCCATACTCCTCTCCGTAGAGTTTAGATTCTCAGATAATCTGCTCAGCATACAGATTGAACAGGTATGGAGAGAGAGTACAACCTTAACACATTCCCTTCTCAATTTTAAACCACACGGTGTCCCCTGCTCTGTTTTGTACAACAGCCTCCTAGGCCATGTATAGGTAGGTTCCATGTGAGCACTGTTAATTGCTCTGGGAGTCCCATTCTCAAAGTCAGCCACAACATGTTACACACAGTCAGATGCCTTTGCATAGTCTGTACAGCACAAAAAAAATATTTTTCTGGCATTCCTTACTTTCAGCCAGGATCCATCTGATATCAGCAACCTCTTTTAAATCCTGCTTGAACTTCTGGAAGTTCCCTATCTATGTACTATTCTAATTGTTTTTTTATGCCCTTCAGCAGTATTTGCCTTGCATGTGATAGTAATATATTGTTTAATAGTTTTCCACATCAGTTGGATCACCTTTCTTGAGAATAGGAACAAATACGGACCTCTTCAGATCATTGGCCAGACAGCTGTCTTCCAAATTTCCTGGCATAGACTGGTAAGCACATCCATGGCTGCATCTGTTAACTGAAACATGTCAATTGGTATCCCATAGATTCCTGGGGCCTTATTTTTTGCCACTGCCTTCAATACAGTCTCTACTTCCTCCTTCATTACCACTGGTTCCTGTTCACATGGTATAGTTCCTGAAATTTTTCCATTCTTTCTGGTACAGTGATTTGGTATATTCCCGCCACCTTCTTTTGATGCTTTCTGGGTCATTCAATATATTGTCCATGACATGTTTAAATTTGTTTTTCCATCAGCTTGAGAAAAGCAGAGTGATTTATTCCCTTTTTATTTTCCCATTCCAGTTCTTTATATATGCCATTATAATACTTTGCTTTGTCCTCCCGGGCTGCCCTTTGAAATCTTCTGTTCAGCTCTTTCACTTTGACATGTTTGGTTTTTGTTTTGTTTTGTTTTCTTTTTGTTTTGGCTTCTTGACACTCCAGTGCAATCTTTAGAATCTCTTCTGACATCTATTTTGATTTTTTTTCTTTCTCCTTTGTTTTTGTAATGAACTTTTGTTTTCTTCATGAATGATATTCTTGATATCATCCCACAACTCATCTGGTCTTTGATCATTGTTTAGTGCCTCAAACCTATTCTTAAAATAATCTTAAAAATCAGACAGAATTGATTCCAGATCATTATCTTGGTTACTGTGGACTTATTTCATTTTCTTTATCCTCAATTTGAACTTGCATATGAGTAATTGACGATCTGACTCACAATCTGCCCCGGTCTAGTTTTGACTGCTGATATTGAGCACCCCCAATGATTTCTTCCACAACTGTAGTCAATCTGATTCCTATGTCTGAACACTAAGTGCCATAAAGTAAGTAAGTACAGCATTGTGTTCATACAGAGGAGAACCCAATGCTAAGTTTGGAGGAAAAATCCATAAGGTTTTCTGGGAAGGTGACACATGAACTCAGTCTTAAAGGATGAGTAGGAGCCAACAAGATGAAGATACATAGAAGGGAACGGTATCTCAGGTAGAGTGAACACCATAAACACAGACATAGAGGCAAGAACTGCAAGATCTTGGAAAATCACAAATACTTATGTTTTGCTGCAGTGTTAATTGTAAATGATATTTACTGTGGGCAATGGTCATGGGAAGAGATGGTATCTAAAGATGATTGAGCCAGACTACACCTGAAGGCTTGGTGTATGTCTCAGTAGGTAAAAAGTGTTAACAAAGGTAAATTAGATGAGAACTCTCATCCTGGTACTAGTCTTAGTCAAGTGTGCTGCTGGTGGCAATATTTATCATTGGTTTATGAAGCTCCCTGTTATGTAATCTTGTTTAGAAATAAGAGCTTTCCTTGCTATGTAAAAGAGGGTGTGCCTTAAACCAGCCACTTTTGAGATATGATGCAGCATTGGAAAAACAAGGAACTCATGAAATATTATGCAAAATGGATGACCCTGGAGGACATTAGGCTCAGTGAAATATCTCAGTCACAAAAGGACAAATATTGCATAGGGCTGCTGTTGTAAAACAGAACTGATATCAGGGTTGAGAGAAAACAGAACAAGAGGGGAGGAATGATGTATGTTGCATTGAAACAGATGAGGGAGAGAACTGTTTAAAAGGGACATGTGAATGGGTATTATTGTCATGACAGGAGTCCAGAGTGAAGGCTGCATAGTGGAGTGGACTTGGGGTGGAGGGATTGTGCAACAATGAAAGGGTTTTTCTTTTTCTTTTCAAAGAGAAGAGTGCACTGGGGGGAGGAAGTGGGTACAGAGAAAAGTGCAACAATGAATGAGTGGAAACCCTAAGTGTCTGTAAACTTTCATTAAAATTAATAAGAAAAAAAATAAAATAAATTAAAAATAAAGTTGATTTAAGCAAGGCCAGATGAGAAAGCTAGATAGCATGTGAAGATCCTTGTGGAACCAAGGACTAGAAGCTGAAAGAGACAAAGAACTTCTTCAGAACTGACAGAACTTTCCAGTAGGCCTGGTGTCCTGAGTTCAGGCTTTTAGTTACTTACTAACAAAAGAATAAATTTCATTCATTGAAGCTATCTACTTGGTATTTCTAACATTGCAACACTAGATCACCAGGGCAGCCCTAGTCTTCTCATACTCTTTTCTCCATTTCTGTGTATTTCCAATCTGGTTTGGCTGCATGTGCACAAGGTATTCCTGTTGCTAAATGCCATGATCATTTCTTATTTAAAAATGACCTACAGGTTATATTTTACTTCCCATACTGCTGCCACTCTTTATGTTTTACTCTTTGTTAGTCTTCTGAAAATTCTTTTTCTTCCATTTGACTTCTTAATATTATTGTGACCTAAGGCTTGATTCTTTAACCTCATTGCTATTTATATGTACTTCCTTGGTGACCTCACCCACTCTCAGCTGTAAAACCTCTTTCCTGAATCTTTATGTCAAGTACCTGTTTGACTTGTTGTCTTCTAAGAATCATCTCATACTCACATGACCTCCTGATGAGATCTGCTCTATCTTTGCCTTTCCTCATCTCAGCTGCTGGCACCCATGTCTTTCAAGAGTCATTTTATTTCTTTGTTCATTTGCACCTCACATTCAATCCTTCAGCGAATTCTGTTGACTCTACTTTCAAAACATGTGTGAAATCTAATCACTTCTCACTGTGTCACCGCCACTGCTTTTGATATCTATTGCCTGGATTATTGCAAGAGATATCAGCTGGTCCTTCTGCTTCCATGTTTACCCTCTTCATTTTGTTCTCAATACATAAACTAAACATCTTTTTTAAAACTGTAAGCCAAGCTGCGTTACTCCTTTGCTCAGATCTTGTAATGGAGCCCTCTGTCAGTGTGAAAGCCAAAGTCCACATAGTGACCCAAGAGAAGTCATCTGGCCCCTGTTACTTCTTTTTTACTCTCCCTATGGATCTTGGCTGAAAGCAAAGAATACTAGAAGGATTCCTATTTGTGTTTTATTGACTATTCAAAGGCATGACTGTGGGTCACAACAAATTATGGTTAACATTGAGAAGAAAGGGAATCTCAAAACATTTAATTTTGCTCATATGAAACCTATACACCTACCTAGACCAAGAAGAAGCTGTTGTCTGAACAGAGTAAAGGAACACTGCATGATTAAAATAAAAAAAGATACGTGTCTGGGCCGCATCTTTTCTCCATGCCTATTCGATCTGAATGCTGAGAAAATCATTCAAGACATTGAACTTTATGGACCAGAGGAAATCTTATCAACATCCTGTATTATGCCGATGACACCACTTTGCTGCTGAACGTAGGAGAACTTAAAACACTTGCTGCAGAAGGTCAAAGGCTATAGCCTTCAATATGGATTGCACCTCAAAAACAAGAAGACAAAAATCCTCACCACTGGATTGATAGGCGTCATCATGATATATGGAGAAAATATTGAAATTGTCAATTATTTCCTCTTACTTGGATCCACAATCAAAAGCCTTAATACCAGTAGTCAAGATATCAAAATATGTGCTGCATTGGGAAAAATTCGCTGTGAAAGACTTCTCCAAAGTGCTAAGGAGCACAGATGTCAATTTAAAGACTAAGGTGCACTTAATTCAAGCTATGGTCTTTTCAATTACACGTTGGACAATTGACTAAAGATGACAGAAGAAAAGTTGATGGTTCTGAGTGAATAAGGATGACAGGAGAAGAACTGATGCCTTTGAGTTGTCCTGGAGAAGAGTACTGAATATCTTATGGACTGTCAAAAGAACAAATAAATATATATTGGAAAAATTACAATCAAGGGACTCCTTAGAGGCAAAGATGATGACATTTAGACTAATAAACATGGGACATGTTATTAGGAGAGGCTGGTCCTTGGAAAAAGACATCATGCCTGGAAAGGGGGAGGATCAGGGAACAAGAGGAAGAGCACTCCCAAGATGGATTGATACAATCTTTGCAATAATGGGTTTAAGTATATCAGAGATGATGAAGATGGCACAGCATAGGACAGGGTTCAGATTCACTGTTCAAAGGGTTGCTATCAGTGGTAGTTGACCTGAAGGCACCTAACAACATCTGTCCAACGGTCATATTATTGTTATGTGCTGGTGAGTTGACTATGATTCATAGCGACCCTACAAACAATTGCTCTGAACTTTGCCCTATCTTGAGCCAATCTCATTTTTGTCCCTATTACCATTGTCACTGTCAATCCATCTCATCCAGGGTCTTCTCCTGTACTGTTCCTCTGCCCTTCCAAGCACGATGTCTTTCTTCAAGGACTAGTCCCTCCTGGCAAAGTGTCTAAAAGATGTGAGATGAAGCTTCACCATCTATGCCTCCAAGGAGCACATTGGTTGCACTTTCCCCAAGATATATCTGTTCATTCTTTTGGTAGTCCATGCGATATTCTGTTTTCTTCTCTAGGACAACTCAAAGGCATCAATTCTTCTTTTGTCATCCTCAGTCCTTGTCCAATTCTCAGATTCATAGCAAGTGATTCAAAGACAGACCACGGCTTGAATCAGGTATACTTGTTCTTCAAACTAACATCATTACTCTTCAGTGTTTTGGAGAGGTCTCTCAAAGGACCTTTCCAATGAAATATGTCTCTTGATCTCCTGACTGTTCATACCAAGGGTGTTAATTGTTGATCAAAGCAAGATGAAATGATTGACAATTTCAATCCTTTCTCTGTCTACTATGATGTTGGCTACTGGCCTATTTGTGAAAGTTTTTGTTTTCTTGACATCAAGATGTAATCCATACTAAAGGTTGTACAGTCCTTGGTCTTCTGCAGCAAGCATTTCAAGTCCTCCCCAATTTCAGCAAGCAAGGTTGTATCATCTGCAAGTTGCAAATTGTTGAGAGTCTTCCTCCAATTCTGATGTCACATTCTTTTTCATAGAGTCCAGCTTCACAAATATTTGCTCAGTATATTTATTGAATAGGTATGGAGAAAGGATACATCCCTGACACACATCCTTCCTGATTTAAAAGCATGTTCCATTCAGAGATCAGCTTCTTGATCTAGGTATTGTTGTTGCTGTTGTTATGTGCCATCGAGTCGCCTGTGACTCATAGCGACCCTATGTACAACAGCCCTAAACTCCGCTCTGTCCTGTGCCAATTGCACTGTCTCTGACACTCCCATCCCAATTATCCCAG
>NW_006400010.1:1070532-1071565 GCF_000299155.1 Elephantulus edwardii
TCTCTTCTGACATCCATTTTGGTCTTTTCTTCCTCTTCTGTCTTTACAATGACCGTTTGCACTCTTCCTGGATGATACCCTTGATATCCTTCCACAACTCATCTGGCCTTCATTCATTAGTGTTCAAAGCCTCAAATCTGTTCCTGAGATGGTTCTGAAATTCAGGTGGGATAGACTCAAAGTCATATTTTGGTTGCCTCAGAGTTGGATAGATTCCACATAAGCATGATTAAGTCTTCTGGGATTCTCCTTCTTCTCAATATCAGCCATGGTTTGATATAATACACACAATCAAATGCCTTTGCATAGTCATTAGAACACAAATAGGTGTTTTGCTGGTATTCTCAGCTGGAACCAGAAAAGGATGTCCTGTGCCAAGAGATTTGAAGCCTAATTATTTTTATGATTTGCTGTTAGAGACATAAAACCTATCTGTCAGTTCATTATATTAGGGAATTATTTTCATGTTTCCAATACTTTCATTTTAGATGTGCACATACCTGCTTGTTTATTGTTTGTTCTTATTAGTATAACACTTGTCTGTCAGTCTGCAGTACTGGTGTAATTTATGGATTGCTGTGATGCTGGAAGTTATACCACTAGTGTTTCAAATGCTAGAAGAGTCAGCCACGGTGAACAGGTTGCAGCAGAGCTCCCAGATTAAGGCAGATTAGAAAACAGGATGAACCACCCTCTACTGAAATAACAGACCTTCAAAAATCCTGTGAGCAACAGAGAAATGCAGCTAGTTATAGTATTAGAGGTAGAGCTCAGATGGGAAATCACTCACAATTGAGGGAAAAGAGCTGCAAACAACTATAACTTGTATGTGGAATGTATCAAGCGTGAATGTAGGAAAATTGGAAGTTGTAAAAAAAAAAGAAACGGAACACATGACTTTCAGCTAGAAAGGTGCTGCCTTTGGTCAGGTGATGCCACTAGAGCTGGAATAATATTTAATATTTATGTAAGATTGCATTCCAGGACATGTTCTAAGCATTTTATATACTTTTAAATATTTAATTTTTAAAAT
>NW_006400010.1:1073980-1082187 GCF_000299155.1 Elephantulus edwardii
CATCCCTCTCCAAGGACTGGTCCCTCCTTACAAAATGTTTAAAGTATGTCAGACAGAGCTTCAGAATCCTTGCCTCTAAAGAGCAGCCCGGTTTCACCTTCTCTAGGATGAACCTGTTTGTTCTCTATATATTCAATACTCTTCTCCAACACTACAGCTCAAAGACATCAATTTTCTTTTTATCATCCCTAGTCATTGTCCAGCTCTCTGATGCATAGCAAGAGATTGCAAAGACCATCGCCTGTATCGGGTGTACCCTAGTCTTCAGACTACCATCATTGCTCTTCAGTAGTTTGGAGAGGTCCCTAAAAGCAGACTTTCCCATCACAATTCGTCTTTTGATTTCCTGGCTGCTGGTATCAAGAGTGCTGATTGTGGAGCCAAGCAAACTAAAGCTCTTAACAATCTCAAACACTTCACCATCTATCATGATGCTGCCAATCGGTTCAGTGGTGAGAATCTTTGCCTTCTTGATGTTGAGCTTCAATCCATATTGAAGACTACAGTCCTTGACCTTCTGCAGCAAGCACTTCAGTTCCTCCTCAGTTTCAGCAAGCAGGGGCTGTGTTATCTGCATAATGTAGATTGTTAATGAGTCTACCTCCAATCCTGATGACATTTCTCCTCAAAGAGCCCAGCTTTCTGGATAATCTTTTCTACATATAGATTGAAAATGTACAGACCATACAAGGTAGATATTATTGTTATCCTCATTTTAGGAGTACAAAAACTGAGTCACAGAAAGATTAAGTGGCTTACCTGAGGCATACAGCTAGCAAGTAGTGATTTCTGGACCTAGAAAATCTGTCTCCAGAGTTCATGTTCTTAGCCTAGAAATCATACTGTTTCTCATTATAAAGCACATAGTTGTTGTTATGTGCAGTCGAGTACCACTCATAGTGACCTTGCACACAATTTATCAAGACACTGTTACCTGTCCTATCCTGTGCCAGCCTCACAATCTCTGACACACTCAAGCCCATTGCAGTAGTCACTGTATCAGTCCACTTGGTTGAGGGTCATCCTCTTATTTGCCACCCCCCCAACATTTCCAAGCATTATGTCCTTCTCTTATGAATAGCATCTAGCACATAGTAGGTGCTCAATAAAAATTGATGAGGTGAATTAATAAATAAATTCTTACAACAGCAATTGTTGTTGCTATGTGCTGTTGAGTCCCTTGTGACTCATAGTGACTCTATGTACAACAGTTCTGAACCCCGATCTATCCTGAGCCAACCTTATTTTCTCTGACACACTTAGCCCATGACCCCAGTAGTGTGAAACCATCTCACTGAGGATCTTGTTTTCTTTCACTGTCTCTCCACCATTCCAGGAATAACATCCCTCTCCAAGGACTGGTCCATCCTTGCAAAATGCCCAAAGTATGTCAGATGAAGCCTCAGAATCTTTGCTTCCAAGGAGCAGCCTGGTTTTACCTTCTCTCGGATGAACCTGTTTGTTCTCCTAGCAGTTCATGATGTATTCAGTACTCTTCTCCAGCAACACAGCCCAAAGGCATCAATTCTCTTTCTATCATCCTTAGTTATTGTCCAACTTTCTGATGCATAGCAAGTAATTGTGCAGCAATTACTATGTAAATAATAATATTGTTTCCTTACAGATGAGAGAATCAAGGACAAAGATACTCAGTAACTTGATCAGGATCACATGATAGTGGCAGAATTGAGATTTGAATCCAAGTGCTCTGTTTCTAATTTCCAAGTCTCAACTCCATGGATAGAGGATAAGATACATTGCTTTAAGAATGAATTTTCATAGTTTCTTGTTGTAAACCCTTCATATAAACATTTTTGCTAAGCACACATGTCTAGGAATTTTCGTTAAATACCATGAAAGAAGTAGAAAAGTGTCAATTCCCAACACACTAATATGAAAACTAATCTCATATAGGGCAGCTGTCTTTCTCACAGGGAAAATAAAACTCAGGAGCACAACTTCTATTTCCGAGACTGGATCTAATGTTCCGGAATTCTGTGGAAATGCCCAGGAAATGAAGTGTTATTTCATTAATTTAACTCCTTTGTCTTCAGATGAATGCTGGAGTTTAGACTTGAGTCATTTGATGACACCAGCTTTGGGGCCAGAGTGGCCATGCATGGTCTTTGTGGCTCACAATCCAGGCCTGAGAATAATTTGGTGACTTGAAGTGATTTTTGTCAACTCTCCAAGTGTGTGTTGGGAACCAAGTCTTCCTAATTCTTGCCCAGCCGGCTTTCCATCTCATGGAAACATTCCCACACTGAGAAACTCATCTAATTTATTTACATGTCTGCATTCCTGATTTCGCCATCTGATCAGCTAAGATTTGCTAAAGGCAGATGTCAGAGATATGAGGAAAAATTTAGGTTGTTTCAGAATGATGAGAATTTAGAGGTCAGAGAGGGAGAGAAGCAGAGAAAGGAGAAGAGGAGAGAGCAAGAAAGAGAGAGGATGTGTGTGTGTGCGTGTGTGTGTGTGTGTGTGAGAGAGAGAGAGAGAGAGAGAGGGAGGGAGGGGGGAGGGAAGCAGAGAGAGAGAGAGAGAGAAGAACTAAAACAGAATAAGAGCTGTGGCTCTTATTCATATTTGTATCTACAGAGCTAAGAGCAAAGCTTCTTAGGATCACAAACTATTGGGCATGAAATGGTTGAAGGAAGAAAGAAACCCCACACCTCAGTAAAATTGGCTTGGCGACCACAGGGGTTTTGTGTTCTGGCCTAGTAGAAATCTATTTTCACCTCCAACCATCCTGTAGCCATCTGCCGTGCACTTGGTTCTCACTCATGACGACCCCTAGTGTGTAAGATTAGAACGTTGCTTCATAGAGTTCCCAGTGGCTGATTTGTCAGCAGTATATCACCAGAACATTTTCTTCACAGCACATCTAAGTGGATGCAAACCCTCAAACTTGGCTAACATCCAATTTATTCTTTTGCGAAAAAAAAAAAGTGCAGGCTTACAAGCTTTTGCCTTGTCATCATGTTACAGATAGGAAGCAGAACATGGGGGCAGAAGGCAGGCAGTGGCGTGAGAGACTGTAAGACAATTAACAGATGCTGATGAACCATGTATATTCGAGGGCATCAAACCTCACCATACTGAAGATACATCAGCTACACTCATGTGCTCAGGTCAAATGCTAGATTTGATCTATAGATGCTAGCTAAGATGTTTCTGCAAATAGAAATAGTCCATGACCCAAGGAAATTATTCCAAGCAATGCCATTGTGGGACAAAGATCATGCTCTTTGTGCTCTTCAGCTGATAGTTGTATTGCATCTTGTATTGGAGAACACTCCCCGGTGAGGACTGTAGGCAGTTGCTGTGAAGTTTGATCCTGACACATGACAATGACAAGCCTATTGTATCGGAGTAAGATTGTACTCCAAAGAGTTTTCAGTGGCTGAGTTTTTAGAAGCAGAACACTACGCTCTTCTTTTGAGGTATCCATGAGAGTCAGTGAAAGAAAGGAAGACCCCCAAAGAGAAGGACTGTCGCAGTAACTGCAGCAATGGGCTGATGTATGTCAGGGATGGTGAGAATGGCACAGGCCAGGAGAGAGTTCAGATCTGTGGTTCACAGGGTTCCTATGAGTCATAGTCAGCTTGATGGCACATAATGAACAACAGCAACATGAGTAGACTTGAACCTCTAACCTTTTGATTAGCAACCAAATGAGCTAACCATTCGCACCACCAAGGGAGTCATGAGGATGTTTTAAATAAAGAAAAGAAGCACCTCAAAACTCATTATCGTCGAGTAAGAACTGATTTATGACTGACCCTCCATTGGGTTTCTGAGGCTGCAAATTGCATAGAAAGGGAGTGCACATCTATCTCCTGCAATGCCACGGTGCGTTCAAATCACTGGAGAAACAAGGTCCTTGGGTAGTGGCACAACTCAGTACAGACATGGCTACCATGACTACACACATGGCTACCACAGCTCCACACACATGACTACTACAGCTCCACACACATGGCTACTACAGCTCTACACACACGACTACCACCACTCCACACACACACGGCTACCACAGCTCTACACACATGCTACCTCTGCTCTACACACACGGCTACCACAGCTCTACACACATGGCTACCACCACTCCGTACACACACGGCTACCACAGCTCTACACACATGCTACCTCTGCTCTACACACACGGCTACCACAGCTCTACACACACACTACTTCTCCTCTACACACATGGCTACCACAACTCTATACATACAGCTACCACAGCTCCACACACATGGCCATCCTGGCTCTACACACATGGCTATCACAGCTTTACACACATAGTTTTCTCTTTCAACACACACAGCTACCAAAAATCTACACACATGGCTACCATATCTCCTCACACACACTGCTACCCCAGCTCTACACACATGGGCACCACAGCTCTACACACATGGGTACCACAGCTCTTCACACATGGGTACCATAGCTCTATACACACAGCCATCACATCTCTTCACACACAGCCACCATGGCTCTATACACACGGCCACCATAGTTCTATACACACAGCCACCACAGCTCTACACACACAGCCACCACAGCTCTACACACACGGCCACCACAACTCTATACACGATCACCACAGCTCTACACACACAGCTGTCACATCTCTTCACACACAGCTACTACAGCTCTGCACATGTGGCTACCATGGTTCTACACACAAGGCTACCCCAGCTCTACACATACAGCCACCAGGGCTCTACACACACGGCTGCGATGGTTCTACACACATGGCTACCACAGCTAGCTCTGCATTTGCAGAGCGAGTATGTAACCTTTACTTGACTTTGGTGGATGGCTTCTACAGATAGGTCCCATAAACTCCCCCTTTCTCCCTTAGTTACCCCTTTACTCAACTCCTTTTCAACTGGGTCTCTGTTACCTTCTTTCTTCATTTCTCATCACTCTTACACCAGCCTAATGACCTAGTGACATTGGCTACTTGAGGGGCTGGGCCACTAATATTCCTGCTGCCAGGAGTGCCTTTATGTCCACTTTTTTGTCCCACCTTGTCTGCCAATCACTTCTTCCTCTTTGAAGCCTACCCTGACTGCCTACACTCTGCTCTACCCATAGTTTGTCACTCTATTCTGGTATTCATAAACACTTTTCCTCTGTAAGTACTATTTCACAACAGCCCATAGTCTTTACCACCAGCCCATGGAATCCTTGAGCAAAACTGTATTTCACTAACACTGGTAAACAAAAAGCCAAACCAAACCAGTGGCAACTGAGTTGACCCCAACTTGTGGAGAACCCATGTGAGCAGAGTAGAACTGCTCTGCAGAGTTTTCAAGGCTATGATCTTTCTGAATCAGAACACCAGGCCTTTCTTTCAAGGTGCTTCTCTGTGTGCATGAACTGCCAACCTTTTGGTTTGTGGCTCAGTGCTTAACCATGGATGCACCCAAGCCCTCCCTAACACTGTAGTTGCCCAGTAAATGTATCAGTGTGCTACTGAGTACTCTTCTCCACAATAATTATGAAGCATTGTTGAGTGACAATAAAGAAAATGATATTTTAAATCACACATTTTTAAACCATGGCACATGCCATAAGCAGCTTCTAATCCTTTAAGTCCTAAAAGGCTGCTCTTTCCATCTGCCACGTCTGTGCTGGGCCTGATAATTTCAGTAGCTGAGATATAAATATGCATCAAACAAATACACACGTAGATAAGAATAACACCTGCAATTAGGGGGACATGGATCAAATAGCCCGGCCTATAGTCTTCATCCTGGAGGATATATGTTTACTCCTCCTTTGGGGGTAGAGAGAAATCTCATGCCCTAATATAGCAAGAGTGGGCCACCCATAGCCCCAAGCCCTATGATTGGGCAGCCCCCTGGGGTCTTGTTGCATCAGTTTCAGTTTCTGTGGGCCTTGATCACTAGGGAAACACACAGAGTATGTGGCCTTTGTAACCCCAATGCATAAGTCTTTTTGGAAAGTTGCCATTCTCAGGCACCAGGCATGCTGATGGGCGAAATCCCCAGAGTGACTCTGGGGTAGAAATATCCCAATTTAAAAATATTCTCCAAGTGGCTTATAAAATGTGTACAAGCTCAATTACGCTGAGCTCCATGTGCTGTGGCAGCTGGCCTGTCTGTGTTTATTTGTTCCTCTGGCTTTTGAGTATTCTGAGGGACAGCATTTGTCTTACCCTGTCTCCTTCATGAGAGGCAACCCTGTCTCTTCTCCTGATCTGGGAACCTCTCAGAGAGGAGGCTGGCAATCCCAAATGAATGGGTCCCTGGTTGGGGACTCTGGTACGCAGACATGGAGATGAAGGGAGAGCCGATCCTCCTGAGGAGGCTGGGGATGGTGGGCAGCAGTGAGCCGGGAGTCAGCAGAGTGGCTGCCAAGGGAGGATACATTCTATTCACTCACGGTAGAAACCAGCCTTGATGCCATCTTGATTTCATTTTTTGTGGGTGGCCAGCCCTGCCCTTGGTGCATCTTCAGTGGGGTGAGGTGAGGTTGAGGCTAATAAGGCACAGTGCTCAGAAGATAATTGAGAGACATGATAAATGTTATTTGAACAACAGAAATCACAATGTTGAGAACAGGACTGTCACCGAATTCCATTTGGCTACTTGGCTGGCAAAATTACTTGGGAATAGCTCAGCTAGGGGGCCAGGGCCAGGGGAAGGACGGCTTCCCTTAAAGTCTTGGGAACATTGGGGATGTCAGCTAAAAATGACACCCAAACAGGCTGCACCAAAAAGAGATCAGAAAAGGAAGAGAGGCCTCCCTAGCCTCAAGTCACCTCATGAGCCCAGCAGTCCACATGGTCCTGACTGACCTAGAGGGGTTCTCAGCCTACCTGTGACTGCAGTCATCTCCAGTGTCCAGAGGGGCAAAGGGCCCATGTTTCAAAGCCTGTCTAGGTTACTTCAGTTAGAAAAGAATTTCCACGACTTTTATCCATATGACCTCCTGATTGATCTCCCTGACCTTAAATTTCAGTCCACCCAGGAGTAATGCAGAAGAAAGATCTGGTAAAACAATCAGTTCTAGAAAACCTTATGAAACAGAGTTGTAAATTAAGTTCCAGGTGTCTGTATGAATCAGAACTGATACAAAGGCAAGGGCAGCTGATTTAGCAGACACCTCACCTTCTGCTACTCTCATTTTCTGCTTATCTTGACTCAAAACTAGTTGTTTTTAAACAGCCATGGGATCATTTGACCAACACAACAACCTTAAGAGGTAGAGAGTAGTACTGTTAGGTGATGTGGAATCCATTCCAACTCATAGCACACATTGCCTTGTCCGGCATCATTTCCATAATTGTTTTTCTGTTTGAGTCCGTCATTGCAAACTCGGTCAGTCCATGAAACATCACTGTCTCCAGTCCACAGATAAGAAAAAGGAGACTCAGAGAAGTGAGATGACTTGTGTAGGCTCACCCAGCTAGTAAGCAAAGGAGCCCAGTCTGAACCCAGACGTCCTCTCTTTTTGTGAGGACATGCCAGTTATATATGAAGCTTTTAAAATCAGCTTTATTGTGCTTTAGGTAAATATTTAAATTTTCTATTCCATCGATTGTTCCTAAAGTACTCCATGGCATTGACTGCACTCCTCACAATGTGTCTGTCAGTCCTCCCCCATTTCCACCCTGGAGTCCCTTCTTCCTTTCATCTAAATTTTCTAGCCCTTCCTGCCTTCTCTTCTTTGCTTTTAAGGAAATCCTGCCCTTTTGATCTTGTATAAACGATTGTTCTAATGTAAATATTTATTTTGAGGACCATCTAGGGTTTGGCTGAGACTTCAGGAATGACTTCCGCTCTGGGTCAGGAGGACACCTCTACTTGGTTCTGTGTCATCCGCACGATCATTGCTACTGCAACTGTTTGTCACTCATAGTCTTCCTCCACTGAATCAAGCAAAACGCCCTCTCCGGGGCTGTTCCCTCCTGATCTATATCAGAGGTATAGTCTTACTATCCTTACTTTTGAGCTCTGGTGGCCTACTGGCAAGAGCGGCACAGCAGTCCTGAGGGCATATTGGTCAAATCCATCAGCTGCTGGGTGGGCGAAGGATGAGCAATCTCCTTCTGTGTGATTAACTGCCTCTGAAAATCCGCCAGAGGGTAAACTGTGGGTCGATTCTGACTTGATGATACACAACAACAACAACAATCCTTATTTCTTTTTTTAAATATAATTTTA
>NW_006400010.1:1082789-1085811 GCF_000299155.1 Elephantulus edwardii
TGAATGAATGGAATTCCAAAATCTCTGTAGATGTTCATTGAAATGAAAAATAAATAAATAAAGAAAGAAATAAATTTTTTTTAAAAAATGGTCAGATTAAAAAAGAAAGAAAGAAAGAAAGACTTTGGCCTGAATCAGACTCATCGTAGTCCTTGAACTGACAAACTATTCCTCAATACCTTGGAAGGGTCCCTAACTGCAGATTTTTCCCAATGAAATGCATCTCCTTATTTTCTGACTGCTTGTACCAAGGGTGTTAATCATGGATCCAAGCAAGATGAAGCTGTTGACAGTTTCAATCTCCTCTCCATCAATCACGACACTGCCTATTGGTGCAGTGGTAAGAATCTTTGTTCTCCAGTCATTGAGATGCAACCCACACTGAAGGCTGCATTCCTTGATCTTCTGTAACAAAAGCTTCAAGCCCTCCTCACTTTCAGCAAGCAATGTTGTGTCATCTGCATAACACAGGTTGTTAATGAGTCTCCTTCCAATCTTGATACCATATTCCTCCTCACAGAGTCCAATTTCTTGGATAACTTGCTCAGCATACAGATTGAGTAAATATGGAGAGAGAATACAACCTTGTATACTCCCTTCCCAATTTCAAACCATGCAGTCAGTTTTCCCCTGTTCCATTTGCAGAACAGCCTCCTGACCTAAGTATAGGTTTTGCATGGAACTCTCATTCTTCTTAAAAGGGCAGCCACAACTTGTTGTGATCCACATAGTGAAATGCCTTTGTACAGGCAATAAAGCACAAATAGACATTCTTCTGGTAAATGCATATGAGATGATTGAAATGGCCATGAGTTGGCTCAGTTGTACCTTAGTCCTCAGAGTGACATATTTGCCTTTTTTTAAAAAAATGCTTTTATAAGAGATCTTTTGCTGTAGGTATTTCTCAGTGCAACATGTCATTTGATTTCTTTGACAGATTCTTCCATGAGTGTTGGTTGTTGATTGTGAAATCTTTAAGAACTTCAATCCTTTTTCTCTTTATCAAGTTATTAGGGATCTCTGGTGGCCCAGATATTGTACTGTCAACTCAGAGGCACCTGGTTTGAATCCACAAGCTGAAAGGTGGATAGTCTCATTCTGTGTGATCTACAGCCTCTGAGAACTTGCTTGAGAATCAGCTATGAGTCAGTTCCAACTCACCAGCAAAGGAGGAGGAGGAGGAGGAGCAGGACGAGGAAGACAAGGAGGAGGAGGAGAAGGACGAGGAGGTGGAGGAAAAGGATGATGATAATGAGGAGGAGTAGGATATTGACTATTTTGGATATTGACCAATATTGACTATTGGTCCAGTTCTGAGGATTTTTATATTATGATGAGGGTAATCTATACTGAAGAGCATCACTAGTGAAATAAATAATATTTTCTCTACCCTTATCTTTCTCGATATGATGGGGTCTGAAGTCTAAGACATCCTGCTCCCCTATTTCTGCTTCTGACCCAGTTTCTGAAAATCAGAAAGGTGCCAGTCCTCCCTGGACAGGTGTGATTTGAGAGAAATGCAAAACACCTCTGGCTTATACCACATATAATCGCCACCAATTAGAAGCAAAAATTGAGAAGCAGTGAGATGATGATCCAGGAAAGTTGTTTTTAAGAGCCATCGAGTCAAGTGTGGCTCACGGTTACCCTATTCTGTGCTCTTCTGTGCTCTCCATATCATCTCTGATACACTTGAGCTCATTGCTGCAGCTACTGTGTCAATTCATCTCATTGAGGGTCTTTCTCTCTTTCCCTGATCCTCCACCTTTCCCAAACATGGTGAAACATGATCCAGGGAATAGCCTTTCCAAATAACATGCCCAAAGTATGTGAGATGAAGCTTTGCCATAGGCACTAGCACACATTCACCCAGGAATTGCCTTGGGTCTCAGGACAAGCAGCTGCCTCACTGGGTTCTATCTCTATCCTTTCTAAGGGACTGATTTGGAGCCCACAGCCTCTGAGGTTTTCAACACTGGTATTTTCTAACGGATGTAATTTTTAGCTGTGATCAATCTTAGGATTTTGAGTTTCTCATACCCTGTAGAACCTGATCTTAAAATCTCTTGACCTTAGGTTCTGAGATATATCAAATGACCTTTGAAAGATCAAGCCACAAAGCAGTAAGTCATAAATAGTCTATCAGATTTTTAAAAACCTCATGCGTCATGTTCTTTATTATGTGTACACAATGATAAGTGGATAAGGTAGAAATTAATACCAGAATGCCAAATAAAAATATGCACATCATATAAACTTATCACTAGTTGTGAGGTTATATATAGCCTATCATACACAACTCTATCTACTTATTGATATTTTATTACCCCATATACCTGCTTATATAGAGAGAAATAAATCTGAGATACTTTATCAGATACCAGCCTATATCCTGGATTCTTGGGTCAGAAATATCTAGAATATTGAATTTTTTTCTTACTTTAAAGATGTTAATAATTTTTAAAAGCTGCAGTTTTATGAAAAGTTATGTATATGTGTCTATATTTGTTTGTCTATATAGATAAATTAAAAGCAGGAGTGGCAACCACTTCCTAAATAACATACCTCTGAAAACTCTTACAAACTCTGATAATTGTTGATAGTTGTAGAGGGGCTTCAGGCCTTTTGTTCAAAGGGTCGCTGTGAGTAGTGCTCGACTCGAAGGCAATCAACAACAACAACAATATAGATATAAAACTCAAACAAAGCTTCAACTGAGTGGATTTTGAATCATAATGACCCTCTGTCAGGTTTCCAAGGCTGTAACTCTATAAGAGGAGACTGCCTATCCTTCTTCTCCTTAAATTTGAACTGCCAGTCTTCTCGTTAATAATGCAACATGCTATAAGTTATATCTCTAGTGCTTTAGACAGATATATACATCAACATATAGATTATATAGTCACTAACTATCTGTGCTTCATTGATTATGCAAAGACATTTGACTGTGTGGATCTTAACAAACCATGGCTGACTCTGAGAAGAATGGGAATCCCAGAATACTTGATCGTGCTAATGCAAA
>NW_006400010.1:1086316-1094533 GCF_000299155.1 Elephantulus edwardii
AATCACTTGTTATGCATCAGAGAGTTGGACAATGACTAGGGAGGATAGAAGGAGAATTGATGTCTTTGAGTTTTGGTGTTGAAGAGAGTGTTGAGGGTACCAAGGACTGCTAAGAAAACAAACAGATTCATCTTAGAGAGGGTTAAACCGGGCTGCTCCTTGGAGGCAAGGATTCTGAGGCTTCATCTGACATATATTGGTCATGTTGTAAGGAGAGACCGGTCCTTGGTAAAGGACATCATGGTTGGGAGGGTGGAGGGCAGGCGCAGGAGGGGAAGACCCTCTAGGAGGTGGATTGATTTGGTGACTGGGGTAATCAGGATGGGTGTGTCGGAGGTAGTGCGATTGGCACAGGACAGAGCAGAGTTTAGGGCTGTTGTACATAGGGTCGCTATGAGTTGCAAGCGACTCGACGGCACATAACAACAACATAACAACAAATATTAAAGGTGATTACTTCAGGTTAATGACATTTTAGGTGATCCTTTTTAACTTTTCCTTCCTATACTTTAGGAATTGCTATTTTTTCCCCCTTTTAAACAATCAGAATCTATTCTTTATATAATCAGAAGGAGCTATCTCCAAAGTGAAAATAAGAGTCACTAAAATATACTTATTCTGATATTAATATAGATAGAATGAATAGATAAAATAACAGGAAAATGATAAAAATATCTCATTCAATAAAGAAATAAACTTAATAGATAAAGAATACAACGTCCCTCAACCCTGGAGGTTTAGTACTTTTAGCACCTTTAAAAACTGCGTCATTTTAGATATTTTTGTTTCTTGAGCATTCTAGGCCTCTTTGGATGCTTCACAGAGCTAAGAAAGACTAGAAAATGTTAAGTACAGAGATGATTTACTGTTTTATGTATAATTAAGCAACTTCACATTTCTTTGTGTAAAAATGAATTTCCTGAAGTTTCACAAAGTTATTAAACTTAATATGTTTTTATTGTTATCTCCAATGTGCTAACTTCTGGGCCACCCTCAGCCTAGCCCTACACCCCCACTCCCCACCCTGCACACATCCTCCCTTCAGTCCTCATGTGAAAGCCAGACCCTTTCCAGGGACACTAAGCAAGCACAGGACCCCTGGGCAGTGGTTCCCACAGCTGGGTTATCAGGAGCATGGCAAGGGCTAAACAATAGTAGAGGAAGCTGGAGCAGGCTCTGAGCTGATAGCCTCCCAGACGGCACGTCCAGGGCAAGTTAGGGACCTGGGCACACTTCCTCTATGGTGCAGCTTGTCTCAGTGGCCCTGAGTCAGGTTCTTCTTGGGAACATAACTCATTTCCCACTGAGGGGCTGGACCTCCAGAGTGCCTCCAGGACTACTTATGATTTCCTCCTTCTTTCGAAAGACATTCAGGCAATATTTACCCAAATTAACTGAGGAAGAAGGCACCTTTTTTTGATGCCAGGCCTTGTATTCCTCTTGCTTGAGCCTATTCCCACAATGATCTCATTGTTGTTGTTGTTGTGTGCTGTTGAGTCCCCTGCAACTCATAGTTACCCTGTGTACAACAGCTCTGAGCCCTGTCCTGTCCTGAGCCAATCTCACTGACTCCAACACACCTACTCCCATTTCCCGAGTCACTGCATCAATCCATTTCATCAGGGGTCTGTCACTCCACTCTTCCAAGCATGATGTCCTTCTCCAAGAATTGGTTTCTCCTGGCTATGTGCCCTAAGGATGTGAGACAGAGCTTCAAAAGTCTAGATTCCAAGGAGAAATTTGGTTTCACTCTCTCCAAGACGGACCTATTTGTTTTCTTGGCAGTCTATGGTATGTTCAAAACTCTTCTCCAGCACCACAACTCAAAGGCATCAATTCTTTTTCTAACCTCCTTAGTCATTATCTAGCTTTCTGATGCATAGCAAATAATTGCAAAGACCAGGGCCTCAATCAGGCACATCTTAGTCTCTTGACATCTTTGCTTCTCAGTACTCTTGGAAAGGTCCCTGACAGCAGATTTTCACAGTGCAATTTGTCTTTTGATTTTCTTTCTTTCTTTTTTTTCCCTTTTGATTTTCTGACTGCTAGTGCCAAGAATGTTGATTGTGGAGCTGAGCAAGCTATAACTGTTAACAACCTCAATCTCTTCTCCATCTATTATGGTTCTGCCAATTGGCCCAGTGGTGAGAATCTTTGCCTTCTTAATGTGGAGATTCAATCTATATTGAAGACCACAGTTCTTGACTTTCTGCAGCAAGCGCTTCAGATCCTTCTCAGTTTCAGCAAGCAAGATTGTGTCATCTGCAATCCCAATGTCACATTCCTCCTCATAAAACCCAGCCTCCCAAATTATCTGTTCTGCATATAGATTGAAAAGATATGGTGACAGTATACATGCCTGATTTATTCCTTTCTTGAGTTTGAACCATGCAGTAGTTTCTTGCTCTGTCCTGAGGACTGTTTTCTGGTTTGAGTACAGGTTTCATATGAGCACAACCAAATGTTCTGGAATTCCCATTTCCTCAAGGTTAGCCATAATTTTATGTGATCCATACAGTCAAATATCTTTGCATAGCCAATAAAACACAGATAATAATTTTTCTTATGTTCTTTTCTTTCTGCTAAGACCCATCCAACATTGGTGACAATATTTCTAGTGCCACAACCTCTTCTAAACCCAGCTTGTATTTCTGGCAGTTCTCTGTTGATAAACTGTTTTGGTCGTTTATGGATAATCTTGAGCAGGATTTTGCTTGTATGTGTTATTAGTGATATTGTTCTATAATTTTCACTCTCTTTCAGTTCACTTTTTTAAAAATGGGAATAAATATGGATCTCTTCTACTCAGTTGACCAGGTAGTTGTCCTCCAATTTTCTTGGCACAACCTGGCTAGCACATCCATTATAAACCCCATTTAAACATTCAGCTCAAAACATACATTTAACATCTAATAGTTGTTGTCATTAAGGGCTGTTGAGTAAGTGACTGCAGCTCATAGTGCTACTAAATATTACAGACAAAAACTCTACCCAGTTCTTTTCCGTCTTCCTGATCTCGGCTGTGCTTAAGCCTGTTGTCGGAGCCAGTCTGCCAGTCTGTCTTGTTGAGGCTCTTTCTCTTTTTCATGGACCCAGTACTTTCCCAAGAACAATGTCTTTCTTCAGGGACTATATCTCCTGCCCAAAGTATATGAGACGAAATCTCACTGACTTTACTTCTATGGAACATTCTGGCTGTACTTCCACTAAGAAAAATTTAAACAAATCTTTTGTTCTTCGGGAAGCCCATGGCATAGTCAATATTTTTAGCAAACACTATAGTTCAGAGGTATCTTCTTTGGTCTTTATTACTTATTATTTAATGTTCACATGTATTAGATGGGAATAGAAAAGTGACTAAAAGGTTCGGAGAAGAGGCAGTGAGTCTGGAGTTTGACTGGGAGTACTTGGATCAACCGTACAAGGTTTATGTATGAAGTAACAAGCTAGTTTATGTCACCTGTGTGCAGGTGGGCTGAACTGTCAAATGAGAAATCAGTAGCTTTTGCTGTTAGATTTAGATACAGTGATTGTTGGTGGGTTGAGCAGACCACATGAAGAAGTCTTGGTTGGGCAGTATTCTGTTGATGCCTTTTTCTTATCGTGTAGCTATCATCTTAGGTCAGCTCATTTTCTGTGGTATTCCTGGAACATCCTTTGTCGATGTGTTTTCTACTAGTAGTTGAGCCCACTGGAACTAGGGAGAGGGTTTTATTTGAGAAGTAGAAATTCTAGCAACAATGAGGCCATTTTACTTTACCTATCAGTGGCATCCTTGCTCTTTAATATTTTAAATAAAGAGGCCCCTGGCAACAGATTTTGCCCAATGCAGTATGTCTTTTATGTAGTTTGATTTCTTGACTGCTTCTTCCATGGATCTTCATTGTGGATCCAAGTCATGTGAAATCCTTGACAATGTCAATCCTCTCTACACTTATCATAAACTTGTTTATTTTTCAGTCGTGAGAATTTTATACTTTTTTTATGTTGAGGTATAATCCATACTAAAGAAAATAGTCCTTGAGCTTCATATGTAAACACCACTCATCTGTCAGGTTGTCATATTGTGGTAGCTTGTCTGTTGCTGTGATGCTGGAAACGATGGCACCAGGATTTCAAACACCAACAGAGTCATCTGTGCCTGATAAGTTTCAGAAGAGTTTACCAAGTAAGACAGAGTAGAACGTAAGCTTGGTCATTCACTTATTAAATAATGGGTTGTTGAAAACCATATGAATAGCAGTGGAACATAATGGCATAGACAAGAAAGCAGTTTAGTTGAATTCAGTTCTAAGTCAATCTTACTCTTGAACTCTTGCTCTTCTGTTACTTCAATCTAAGAAAAAAGAAGAACAAGGAAGAATTAATTACATGTGTGAAATGAATGAGACAGGACAACGCAAGATTCATAACACTCACAGCAGTGAGAGCTAATTGAAGCTGGTCGATCAGTTCACCTTTACGTGTGAGACCACATTCTAGTATATTTTTATGAATATACATCAAGCTTAGAAAACAAACTTGCTTACCCAATATTTTGGTTGATTGAATCTTTGCTGTTAAGGAGGTGTAGACACTCAGGCATTAGTTGGGGTTTGTGTATAAGAACAAGGTGAGGTTGAAATGAATATAAATTCACTGTGGAAAATAATGGCTCTCTTCCTGAGAGTAGTGTGCTTCATGTTGCCCAGGAATCTTGGAGTTCCTTCTGGCAAAAACAGTGGGAGATTCTTTCGTTTCCAAAACTTTGCTTTTGGCAAATAATAGAAGATTCTAAATGCAACTGGTAATTTACTAGGACTTTGTCTGAGAGGAAACAGAATACTTCTAGATTTATAGATCCAAGACAGTTATTCATCAGTTACAAGCCCATAGTCTTTACTTCGCAAGTTTTAGTGTGGAAGTTTGCAGGTCAGAAAATAGAAGAGGCTAAACTAGAGTAATGTGTCCCCCAGAGTCCCAGAAAAGAATGAAATTTTAAGAAAGTCCATGACTATTCATATTTCTGTCTGTCTCCATGAAAGTCAAACATTCCATTTTTAGTTTAAGTACTTTAGTAAATGAGATTCCGCTCCCCCCTTTGTTGATTCCTGCAAAGATAGCAGATTGTTTCAAAATAAACTCTAATGACTGGTGATTATTTAAGGTAGAAAAATGGATTTGGAGATTTATGAAGTGTTTATTAAGAGAATGCTGTCGTTGTTGTGTGCCATTGAGTCAAAAGTGATGCATAGAGGGAGCTCTGGTGGCCTAGTGGCAAGGAGCTGCAACTACAATCCCAGAGGCGCACGGTTCGAATCCACCAGATGCTCTGCCAGGGAAGGAGGGACAATCTCCTCCTGTACCAGTCAGATCTGATTTGACGGTACAGGCACACACACACACACACACACACACACACACACACAAAGGAAAAAGTGATGCATAGCTGATCCTCCAGCAGGTTTTCACAGGCTGTACTATGAGGTGGACTGATTCAGTGACTGGGGTAATCGGGATGGGAGTGTCGGAGACAGTGCGATTTGCACAGGACAGAGCAGAGTTTAGGGCTGTTGTACATAGGGTTGCTATGAGTCGCAAATGGCTCGACGGCACACAACAACAAAACAACATACATACACGGGAGGAGATTGTCCATCGTTCTTCCTTGGTACAGCTAGTAAATTTGAACAATGTGCCTTTGGGTAGAGAGCTCAGCTCTTTAGGCCACCAGAGCTCCCTTATTAAGAGAATGGTAAGTATCAAAGGTTTAATTTGATGTTTATAACTTTTCTTCTTGTTATAAAGATTTTGATTTAGGAAGAAAACATTGACTCTTTAATATTAAATAATTACTATCAAATATTTTTTATTTTATACTAATTTATTTAAAAATTTGAATACATAGTTTTTCACAAAAGATCTGAAGTGTATAATTTGTAAAGTCAGGAATTTGGGGAACATTTCAACCAAGCTCTGTACTGCTTGACATATATGTTTTCTAAAAAATTTTAAAATTTATTTATTTTAATATTTATTATTATTTTTTGTTCATTGCTGCATATTTTCTTCCCCCTCCCCAGGCCACCTTGCAATGCACCCCTTGTTCCAGATTGTTCTCATACATGTAATGCATACATGTAATATATGCCTTTTGAACTGTACTTTCCCTCATCTGATCCAATGCAGTGTTCATTGTTTATCCATTCTTTTCCCGTTATCTCCCCAAACACTTATGTCTGTCCTATCTTATAACAGCAGTGTTATGCAATATTTGTCTTTTGTGACTGAGATAATTCACTTAGCATACTATCCTCCCTACATTATGCAGATAACACAACCTTGCTAGCTGAAACTTGGGAGGATCTGAAGCACTTGCTACAGAAGGTCAAGGACTGTAGTCTTCAATATGGACTGAAGCTCAATATCAACAAGACAAAGATTCCCACCACTGGGTCAACTGGCAGCAACATAATAGATGGAGAAGAGATTGAGATTGTTAACAATTTCAGCTTGCTTGCTTTCAACACTCTTGGCATCAGCAATCAGCAAATCAAAAGATGCATTGCATTAGGTAGATCTGCTATCAGGACCTTTCCAGAGTACTGAGAAGCAAAAATGTCAGTCTAGAGACTAAGATGTGCCTGATCCAGGTCATGGTCTTTCCAATTATTTTCTATGCATCAGAGAGCTGGATAATGACTGAGGATGATAGAAAAAGGATTGATGCCTTTGAGTTGTGGTGCTGGAGAAGAGTTTTTAACATGTTATGGACTACCAAGAAAACAAATAGGTCTGTCTTGAAGAGAATGAAACCAAATTTCTCCTTGGAGGCTAGGATTTTGAAGCTCTGTCTCACATCCTTTGGGCATGTGGCCAGGAGAGAAAAGATCAGTAAAACTGGCAAATCTTTAGTTAGACTGACAAAGAAAAAAAAATGAAAATAAGAAATGAAAGAGGAAATAATATAACTGACCTACTAGAAAAAGAAAGAGAATTATGCTGGAATATTATGAACAACTTTATATAGCAGTGAACAAGATAATCTAGACAAAATGGTCAAATTCTCAGGAGTCCCTAATCTCAAACTAGATCAAGAGGAAATAAGAAGTCTCAACAGACCCATAAGAAGTGAAAAGATAAAATTAATGATAACAACCTTTCCCCATGAAATTCCTAGACTAGATGATTTTACAGAGGAAGTTTACCAAGCATTTGCAGAAGAGTTGACACCAATACTGTTTAAACTCTTTCAAAATATAGAGAAGGAAGGAATACTCCCAAATTCATCCTATATAATAAACATAACCCTGATACCAAAACCAGTTAAAGACAACATATTGTTGTTGTTATGTATTGTTGAGTTGCTTGTGCCTTGTAGCGACCCTATGTACAATAGCTCTGAAGCCTGCTCTGCACTAAGCCATTCTTACTGTCTCTGACACACCTAAGGTCCCATTACTCCAGTCAGTGAGTCAATCCATCTCATCGACGGTTTCCCCCTCTTGTGCTGTCCCTCAAATCTCCCAAGCATAATGTCCCTCTCCAGCGACTGGTCCCTTCTTGCAACATGCCCAAAATATGTCAGATGAAGCTTCAAAATCCTTGCCTTCAAGAAGCAGCCTGGTTTCACCTTCTCTAAGATGAACCTGTTCTCTTAACAGTCCATGGTATACTTAATACTTTTGTCCAGCACCACAGTTCAAAGGCATCAATTCTCCGTCTTTCATCCCTAGTCTTGCTTTCTGATACACAGCACGTAATTGTGAAGACCATGGCCTGGATCAGACATACTTTAGTCTCCAGACCGACATTGTTGCTCGTGATTACTCTGAAGATGTCCTTGACAGCAGACTTTCCCAATGTAATTAATCTTTTGATTTCCTGGCTGCTGGTACCAAAAATGTTGATTGTGAAGCCTAGCAAACTAAAGCTGTTAACAATTTCAATCTCTTCACCATCTATCGTGATGCTGCTATTTGGCCCAGTGGTGAAAATCTTTGTTTTCTTGATGTTCTTCAATCCATATTGAAGGCTGTAGTCCTTGACCTTCTGCATCAGGTCCTCCTCAGTTTCACTGAGTAAAGTTGTGTCATCTTCATAACACAGGTTGTTGATGAGTCTTCCTTCAATCCTGATGCCACATTCCTCCTCATAGAGCCCAGCCTCTCAGATAATCTGTTCCACATATAGGTTGAAAAAGTATCGAGATAGGACACATCCCTGGCATACACCCTT
>NW_006400010.1:1095218-1098792 GCF_000299155.1 Elephantulus edwardii
TGGGATTTCCATTCTTCTCAAAGTTAGCCACAGTTTGTTGTGGTCCACACAGTCAAATACCTTTGCAAAGTCAATAAAACACAGACAGATATTTCTCTGGTACTTTCTGCTTTCAGGCAGGATCCATCTAACATTAGCTACAATATCCCTAGTACCAGGACCTCTTCTAAACCCATACTGCACATCTGGCGGTTCTCTGTTGATGTGTTGTTCTAGTTGGTTTTTGGTGGGTTTTTTTTACAATTTTCAGCAGAATCTTGCTTGCATGTAATATTAATGATATTGTTCAGTAATTTCCACACTCTGTCCTGTCACCTTTCTTTGGAATGGGAATGGAAACAAATAGAGCTCTCTTTCAGTCAGTTAACCAGGTGGTTGTCCTCTAGATTTCTTGGCACAACTTGGTGAGCACATCCAGGGTAGCATCTATTTGTTGAAATATGTCAATTGGTATGTCATCAGTTCCTGGGACTTTCGGTTTTTTCCCCCATTCCTTTAGAGCAGCTTGAACTTCTTCCTTCATCACTGTAGGCTCTTGCTCATACTTTGTTTCATGAAATTCTTCTGTGTCAGCCAATTCCCTTTGGTACAGTGACTCTGTATACTCCTTCCATCTTCTTTTAATGCTTCCTGGATCATTCAATATTCTTTCTATAGCATCGTTAAACATTGTAACCTGAGGCTTGAATTTGTTTTTCAATTCCTTCAGCTTAAGTAGTGCTGAGTGAGTTCAGCCCTTTTGATTTTCTTCAGCTTTTGCACACTTCATGATAATACTTTGCTTTGTTTTACCATGCTGCCTTTTGAAATCTTAACGTCAGCTCCTTAATTTCCTGATTCCCCTCCCTCCTTTGCTTTAGTTTCTCAGTGCTCTAGAGCAATATTTAGTGTCTCTTCTGACATCCATTTTGGTCTTTTCTTCCTCTTCTGTCTTTGTAATGATCTTTTGCATTCTTCATGGATGATACTCCTGATATCCTTCCACAGCTCTTCTGGTCTTCGTTCATTGGTGTTCAAGGATTCAAACCTGTTCCTGAGATGGTTTTCAAATTCGAGTAGGAGAGAATATGGTCAAATTTTGGTTCCTATACATTTTATTTCATTTTCTTCAACTTTAGCTTGAACCTCACATATGAGTAGTTGGTGGTCTGTTCCAAAATCAGCAACTGGCCTAGTTTTCACAGCTTATATTTAGCTTTTCCAGGAATTCTTCCCACAGATGTAGTCTATCTAATTCCTATGTATACCATCAGGTGAAATCCATGTGCACAGTTTGTGTTTATATTTTTCATACTAAGTATTTGCAGTGAATAGGTCATTGTACAGAATTCTATCATTCTGTCTCAGGCATAATTTCTGTCACCAAGTCCATGTTTTCTCACTACTGATCTTTCTTCCCTGTTTCCACCTTTTGCATTCCAGTCACCCATTATTATTAAATCATCTTTATTGCATGTCGATTGACTTCCAACTGCAAAAGTTGGTAGAAATCTTCCATTTCCTCATCTTTGGCTCTAGTTGTTGGTATATCTATTTGAATAATAGTGATATTCACTGGAATTTCTTATATGCATATGAATGTTATCCTGTCACTCACAATGCTGTATCTTAGGATGGATGTAGAGATAACTTTCTTAACTATGAAAGCAACACCATTTTTCCCCGCCTTCTCATCTTTAGCATAGTAGATCATGTGATCTTCTGATTCAAAATGCCCCATCCCAATCCATCTCATTTTGCTAATACCTAGTATATCAATATTTATGCATTCCATTTCTTTCCTAACAATGTTCATAAGAAAAGAAACCACAGGCCAGTATCTCTTAGAAACATAGTCACAAAAATCCTCATTGTAATAACAAATAGAATCCAATAGCATAGGAAACTCCGGTGGCCTTGTGTTAAGTAGCTGTGATGCAATCCCAGCTGTTCTACAGGAGAAGAATGAAAACTCTCCTCCTGCGCATTTACTGTCTCAGGAAACCTGCAAGAGACTCAGCTGTGACCACACCCCCACCATGACCAATTGATATTTATTCCAGAAATCAGGGATGGTTCAATATTGTTATTATCGTGTACCATCAAGTCAGAACCCACACATAGGTGACCCTCCAGTGGGTTTTCAGAGGCCGTAAATCACAGGTGATTGCCCAGTCACAGGGAGGAGATTGCCTATTCTTCTCCCTAGAAGGAGCTGGTGTATTTGAACTATAATAATAATAAAAAAAAATCCTTAAGAGAACTGCAAATAGAATCCAAAAACATATTAAAAGAGGCTTACACGATGACCAGTTGGGATTTATTCCAGACATCCAGGGTAGTAATTAATACACTACAACAATAGAGTACCACTCACTGCCATTGAGCTGATTCAGACTCATAGTGACCCTCCATTATTTTTATGAGTTTGTATATCTTTACAGTCCTCAACACTTGCCTGACTTTCATCCTTTCTCCAGGTTTATAGGGTTTCCAGAGGCAAGCTACTTACGGAAGTGGATGCAACTCTTGCTTCCAAGCTTGTTTTAATTGGGGAGCTCCGCCAAACACTGTCCACCATGGGTAACTATTATAGCTTTTGACACACCAGGGCTATACAACCTACAAAAATGTTTGACCAAAAACAATTAAAAACAGGCCTAAGGGCCATGGATTAAAGTCACCCATCTTTGTTTTGGTAGCATCACTTTCAGTCCACTAGGCCAACTGGTCTCTCACTATATTGTTAAGTGCCGTCGAGTCGTAGGCAACTCATAGTGACCCTATAAACGAAAGTCCTCAACACTTGTGTGACTTTCGTCAGCTGGATGGACACGGTCTCTTGCGACTGGACGAGAGGCAAGTGTGGAATGCTGGGGCGCTTGTGGCTTTCTCTTTGTCCCAAGTAGGTGGCCGCAGAGCAGACTTGTTAGAAGAATTAGCGGTCTCTGGCCCAAAGTTTGCAGTGTTTTGGCATGTTAGGATGGTAAAATACTGAAATATATGGCCACACCTGCAGGATAAGGCTGAGTGACTCTCGTGAGTCTCACTGTCAGCTAGATGGACATGGCCTCTGCGACTGGAAGAAAAGCAAGTGTGGAAGCTGAACACTGTGACACTGATGTGTTAAAAGCGATAATGGTTACCCATGATGGACAGTGTTTGGCGGAACTTCCTGATTGAAACAAGCTTGAAAGCAGGAGTGGCATCCACTTCCATAAATAGCTTGCCTCCGGAAACTCTATAAACCTGAAGAAAGGATGAAAGTCACACAAGTGTTGAGGACTTTCCTTCATAGGGTCGCTATGAGTCGCCTACGACTCAATGGCACTTAACAACAACAACTTTTTTTTTAAATTTATTATTAATGTCGATGACAATTTACGGAGACTTTGGGTTTCCATTCATTCATTGTTGCACCTTTCTCCCCTCCCAACCCTCCCCCAGTACACTATCCTCTTGGAAAAGTAAAAGAAAAAGTCTTTCATTGTTTTACAATCCCTCACCCCAGGTCCATTCCACTATGCAGCCTTCGCTCTGGACTCCTGTCATGACAATAATACCTAATCACATATCCCTTTTAAACAGTTTTCTC
>NW_006400010.1:1099977-1106836 GCF_000299155.1 Elephantulus edwardii
CAGGTCCTTTGAACTGACTTCTGATAGGAAGCAGCGCCATGTTCCCAATGAGCTTGGTGTTGGGGTCCATGAGAGAGGAGTGGTAGGCCGGCATCTTCACGGAACCAGCGTTCGGACCACCGAGCAGCCACCACAGCAAGATGCTTCCTCTCTATCAAATTCTTTTTAAAATGTCATTGCTGAGGTAGCTTTTTTAGCACTTTTTATATCTTTTTGCTAACAAAGTTCGTATACAATATGTTTCACACTCTTCTTCGTTCACATTGTTTCATACAATCATTCCCATGCATATTTTTTATTATAAGAGTTTATTTACACAATTTGAATATATTGTTTTTCACACCAGATTCTTCCAAGTTCCCTCACTCCCCATCAGATTGTATAACCCCATGATTAATCCCCTCCCACATCCTCATTCTTCTGCTTTCACTGCCCCCTCCCCCCTTTGGATCCTCATACTCATTCTACATTAATGGTTTTATACAATATTTGTCCTTGTGGGACTAAAGTAGTTCACTCAGCATGATGTCCTTCAGTCCTTCCCAAGTTAGGTAACAATTTACAAGGTCATTGCTTCTGTGTGCTGCATAGTATTCCCTTGTATGAATGTACCATAATTGTCAATCCATTTGATTGTGTTTGGACATCTGGGCTGTTTCCATGTTCTTGCACTGGTGAATAACACTGCTATGAACACTGGTGTATAAGTCTCCATTTGAGCCTCAGTTCTCATATATTCCAAGCAGTGGAATAGCTGGCTCATATGGAATTCCTACGTTCAGCTTTTTGAGGAAGCACCAAACTTGTTTCCGGAGTAGATGTACCATTTTACAATCCCACCAGAACTCTGTAAGACGGACGCTCTTTTTCTGGGTTGTTAGTCACGTGGAATGTTGGGTTGTGAAGTTTTTTATTTGTTTGTTGGGTTTTTGTTTGTTTGTTTTTTAATTTAAGTGTCTTGTTTAGTGTCAACAAATCCCTGGCCCTCATGTTATTATATTTTGAAGGAACATTCTTCTAAGTCGTATAGCACTTTTCTGTCAGTTTGCTGTACTGAGGTAATCTGGGTTTGCTATGGTGCTGAACCTTGTGCCATAGGAGTGTTAAATGCCATAACAGTTGCCCAGTTGAACAGTGTTTGGTGGAGCTCTCCATGTAAAAAAAGTTTGGAGGCAGGAGAGGTATCCACTTCCTAAACCACATGCCTCTGGAAACTCTATGAACTTGGAGAAATGATGATACAGAAAGGCTTCAGATTTTTTTGTTCATAGGGTGGCTATGAGTCGTGCTCAACTTGACAGCAATCCACAGCTACAACAACAACATCTCGCCACATCCTCTTCAACATTTATTACTTACTGTCCTATTAAACTTTGCCACTGTTTCTGGAGTGAGATGATATCTCACTGTTGTTTTTATTTGCATCTTTCTTACTGCCAGCGATTTGAAATATTTTTTCCTGTGTTTGTTGGCCATTTGAATATTTTCCTCTTTGAAAATTCTTTCCATATCTTTTGCCCATTGGGTTATCAGTTTTTTCCTTGTGCAGGCCCAGGAGTATTCTGTGACCTTTCATTATGAGACTCTTGTCTAAAATGCTATTGCTAAATGTTTGTTCCCAGTTGGTGGGTTTTCTTTTTACCCTGTTGGAAAAAGTTTTTGATGCACACAAAGATCTAATCTTTAGAAGATCTTATTCATCAATTTTATCCTCTTCAGATTGTGCATTTCTGGCTGCATTTGGCAGACTGTACTGTAGACTAAGGTCTTCTAAGCTTGATCCCAGTTTGTCTCTTATGAATGTTATGGTTTTGGGCTTTACTCCCAAGTCTCTGATCCACCTTGAGTTGATTTTTGTGTATGATGTGTGATGTGGATCCTGTTTCAGCTTTCTGCAGGTGAATGTCCAGTTGTTGTTTTTTTTTGTTTTTGTTTTTGTTTTTAATGTCCAGTTTTGCCAGCACCATTTGTTGAAGAAGTTACCATTTTTCCATTAGAAAGCTTTGATTTCCTCCTCAAATATCAGTTGACCATGGATAGCTGGGTCTATTTCTTGGGCCTCAATTCTGTTCCGTTGGTCTATGTGCCTGTTATTGTATCAGTACCATGCTATTTTGGTTACTACTGTTGCGTAGTAGGTTTTGAGGTCAGGGAGTGCTATGCCTCCCACCTCATTTTTGTTTCTCATAAATGTTTTTCTTATTTGGGGGTCTCTTGTCTCTCCAAATAAATTTGATAATTTCCCTGTCAATCTCCTTGAAAAAGAAATTCAGTATCCAGATTGGGAATGCATTGAACATATATTGTTTTTGGTAGGATTGTCATTTTTACGATATTGAGTCTTCCTAACCATGAACTGGGCACATTTTCCCCATTTCTTTACGTCTTTTATTGTGTCTTGCAGAAATGCTGTGTAGTTTTCTTTGACTAAGGCTTTTATATCTCTTGTTAGGTTCACTCCCAAGTATCTCAATTTCTGATTGGCTATTGTAAATGGTATTCCTTTCTTGATTTCCTTCTCTGAGTTATCTTTATTACTGTAGAGGACTACTACTGATTTTTTATATTGATATTATATCCTGCCACTTTTCTAAATTGGCCTACTATAACAGTTTTTTTGTTGAGTCTTTGAGGTTTTCTGTGTACTCTATCATATTATCTGCATATAGTGACAGTTTAACCATCTCTTTGCTGATCTGGATACCTTTTATTTCCTTCTCTTCTTGTATTACCCTAGCAAGCACTTCCAATACAATATTTAAATAGAAATGGTGACATTGGGTAGCCTTGTCTGGTTGCTGTTTGCAAGGAAAATGTTTTAAGTCTTTCTCCATTGAGGATATTAACTCCTGATTTTACATAGATACTTTTCACTATGTTGAGAAAATTCCCTTCTGTTCCAATTTTGCTGAGTGTCTTAATCAGGAAGAAGTGTTGGATTTTGTCAAATGTCTTTTCTGCATCAGTTGCTAAGATCATATGGTTCTTGTTATTTACTTTGTTAATACACTAAATTATGTTAATTGCTTTTCTTATATTGAATAACCCTTGAATATCTGTTATGATAATCCCACTTGGTCATGGTGAATTATTGTTTTAATGTGCTTTGGGCTTGTATTGGCTAGAATTTTTGCCAACATACTTTCTTGATTGAAAATCCTCAAGAATAGGAAGAAGGAAATTCCTTTTTGTTGAAAAGATCTGAAAAGCCAGTAGTCAATAATATGCTTGATTAAGAAGGACTGAAAACTTTCTTCTTGAAATTGGTGACAGGACAAGGACGCCTGTTTTTATCACTTCTATATAACATTGCATTGAAAGTCCTAGCTGGAGTCAGAGTCTACAGTAACACTTCTAAAGACAATAGAGAATTTAGCGAAGTTGCAGTGTATAAGGTCAGCAAACAAACAAAAAGCTAGATTTCTATTTACTGTCAATGAGAAATCTGAAAGGGCAAATAGGAACACAATTACATTTATAATAACATCTAAGAAAAGAAAATAAATAGGAATAAATTTAACTAGAGATGTGGAGGATTTATACAATGAAAATCCTAAGTCACTTCTGTAAGACATTAAATAAAGCCAAAATACATGAGAAAAATGTTCCATGTTTATGAATTGGAAACCTTAATATTGCTAACATGTCAATACTACCAACAGCAATCTATAGAGTCAATACAATTATAGTCACAATTCTAACAGCCTTCTTTACAGAAATGGAAAAAACAGTCATCAACTTCATGTGGAATTGCCAAAATCTGCAAATAGCTGAAGCAATGGTGAAAGAAAAGAACAACATAAGAGGATTCATACCTTCTGATTCGGGGGTGTGTTATTGGGAGAGTCCAATCCCTGGGGGAAGACCTCATGCTTGGATTAGAGGGTCATTGAAAAAGACAGATCCACAACAAAAAGAATTGACATAGCAGCTGCAACAAGTACAGCAGGTGGTGCAAGATTAGGGAGTATTTTGTTCTCTTGTGCAGATGCTAACAGAAGCATTTTAAAGGCACCAAACACCACTATACTGTTGCAGTAATCAAAGAAACTTGGTACTGATATAACAACAGATACACAGATAAAAGAAATAGAATTGCTAGGACAGAAATAACTCCACACATTTATGGTCAACGGATTTCCCCCCCCCCTCCCCCCAAGAATACTTGGTCTATTTAATTGGAGAAAGAAGAGTCTTAAATAAATGATTTTGGAAAAATTAAACTTTCACATGTAGAAAGGTGAAACAAGATCCATGCTTCAGGTCATCTGTGTTGTTGTATAGAGCTCTGGTGGCCTAGTGGTAAGAACCTACACTGCGATCCCAAAGGCACACAGTTCAAACCCACCAGTTGTTCTGTGGAAGAAGGATAAGCAATTTCTTTTGGTGCAATTAACTGACTCTGAAAACCTGTTGGAGGGTCACATGCAAAGAGAAACTTAAAATGGATCAAGGGTCTTAATATGAAACTTTACTATGTGCCATGAAGTTGACTATGACGCTTGGAGACTCTGTGAGCAACAGGACCTCTGTAATTTGCTGAGGAGCAAAGACAACAACATTGAGGATTACAGTGTGTCTCATCCAAACCATGGTGTTTCAATTGCCTCATATACATCCCCCAGAACACTGGCTCTTGAACCTCTGTTTTTGGGCAGAAGGGAGGCTGGGAGAAACTCTTTGCCATCTCGTCAAAACTGGCTCATGGCTGACCATTCCATGGATTTACAGAGGCCATAAATCACACAGGAGGATTTTCGCCCATACAGCAGCTGGTGGATTTGAACCACCAGAGAGTCATGGCCTTTTGTTTAGCAGCACAACTTCTTTCTGACTAGGCCACCAGAACCCCCTACTTTGGTACTGGTGAAGAATACTGAGTAACCCATGGGCTGCCAAAAGGAAAAAAAACAAAACAAAACCAAACAAAACCGTTTGTCTTGGAGAAAGAGCAGCCAAAGTGGTCCTTGGAGGCAAAGATGGTGAATCTTTGTCTCATATATTTTGGGCATGTTGTCAGGAGGGGCCAGGAGGAAGAAGACATCATGCTGGGAAAGGTGAAGGGTCAGAGAAAGAAAGGAAGATCTCCAAATTGACACAGTGGCTGTAACAATGGACTTGAGCAGATCATGAGGCTAGCACAGGATAGGTCAGGGCTCGGATCTGTCCTTCATAGGACCACTATGAGTTAGAGTCTATTTGAGAGTACATACCAACAACAACAACAAATAGTAAGACATTGAATCTGACCTTAAAATTTTTTAAAATTAACATTTTAAAAGAAAGTAAAACTTTTCTGTGGGTTCCCAAATGCATCTGAGCCACTGTACCACTGTGCCTGCTGGATAAGTTGGTGCTACTTGCACAGTTCTTGTTCCTAAGTTTCCTAACTTCTTAATTACCTCCTTATTTCTGGGAGTGCTGAGTGAGGAACAAGTGGAAGACCAGGTGTTGCTCCAGATGGAGACATGAACTCAGAAGACACAATGCTCCCTAAGCCTCCACAAAAGGAAAGTGCTTAAAAAAAGGTGAGATGTAGCCCGGATGGTGGCTAATGCCAAGGTGGATAAGATATTCTCTTAGCTATTCAGCACTAATTACAAGGCAAGACAGAAGGAAACAAGTGTAAAACTGAAGAGCAAATCACATGTTACAAGAATTCCTGGGAATAATTCCTTGAAATAGTGGAATCTGAACTTGACTTTGAAAGACAAAAGATAGTTTTACTGGACAGGGAATAGATCAAGACAAGATGGAGTTGGACAGAAGGGCCATTCTCAGCTGTGAGAATAGCTACAAACATGGATTCTCTAGAACAAGGAGAGAGAGAATTAGAGAGTTCAAAAGTCACTCACATCCATATTCTCTCTGATTCCAGTGGAGTTTTATAAGAACAGGTGAGAGAAAGAAACACTATCCTTTACTTGATTTACACAATGTACAATGTATTTTCTATATGGTGACTTGTTAAATCCTCACCCCAATACTTGAAGGTGGACAGCATTAACTCTACTTTTTCAGATGAAGAAGTAGAGACCCTGAAGGTATAAATGACTTGTCCAGGGCCATAGAACCTGTCTGGCATAAGAAGAAGTCACAGTGCAGGCCATCTGAGTGCCAGTATGGCATCATGTCCCCTTTCTCCTCAAAGACATCAACAGGGATTTCTGAGTCATAGAAAGAAGGGATTTCCTGGATGTGCAAACTATTAAGACATGCTTAGTTGATAATCAAAAGTTTGGAGGTTTGAGTTGCCTCAAAAGAAAGGCCTGGTGATCTGAGTCCAAAAGTTCAGCCATTGAAAACCATAGGAAGCACATGGGGTCAGCTTGACAGCAACTGGTTATGAAGAGGAGCTCTTACAACCATATTTTAAGTAGAATGCTTTCCCAATGTTTTATTCTGAATGTTGCACCTGACTGTCAGCTTCCACTATGTTTTCCTTCTTTCCATGGTGATCATCTGTTGAGGTCCCCTTCTTGCCTCTGCTCATCTATCAGCAGCACTGACCTTCCTGACATAGAAAGGATACTGATGCATGCTATTCTGTGACTCCTGCTTTGGTTTCCCAAGAGGCACTTACTTTAGGCACCAACCAAGGAATGGCGGATACTCTTACAGAAACGATCACAGTGGGCATGTAGCAACTAGCATGATGATAGCAGCTAACATTCCGTAAGCACTTGTTATGTGTGATTAACACCTCATACATAATTTTATCTTCTCAACAGTCCTCTGGAACAGGCGTGATTAAATTGTTACAGATAAGGAATCTGAAGTTCAAAGAGATCATGTTAACTTTTCCAAAATTATGCATTTGGTGGATTTCATCCTGGCAAACTCCCAGCATCTTCCTTAA
>NW_006400010.1:1108500-1126254 GCF_000299155.1 Elephantulus edwardii
GAGTTGGAAACAACCTAAGTGCCCATCAACAAACGAATGGCTAGAGAAGCTGTGGTATATTCGCACAATGGAATACTATGCTGCATTAAAAAACAAGGGATTTAGTCTCTTGTAATGCTGGGTTTTCACTACTTGGAAAAATTAGTCTTTCTGGTCTTCCTCCTCTCTGCCCAATAATTCCAGTTCCTCCAAGTTCAATATCTGAAATGTTTTCTTTGCTCTATTTCTAAATATCCTTTCTAGGCATGGCTTTCTCTTTGAAAATGTTGTCCTTTGGCTATTTTTTTTTTGTTGTTGTTGTTGGGAAACTAGTAATTCTAATATGACTGTTTTCCATCTAGTCTTTTAGTTCTATCTTATCTGTTACTTATTTGTGGGTTTTTAAATTTTTTTTTATTCTTCGCCTTCTTTCTTCTTCCCCTTGCAATGGCCAAAGGGTAAGGATGTTAAATGTGGAATTCTTGGACAAGAGAGTACTTCAAGCGTCTTCTCTTTTCCTTCTCACAGAACAAAGTGCTGAGGAGCATCTGTGGTTTTTATTTCCTAGAATTAACTATCTTTCTTCACAACCACCATAATTTTGCTTTGCAGGACCAGCCTTTCCCTGTTGAGGCTACAGGAAGGACCATGTGGTGGTACCACATGGTCTCTGTTTGAATCCCAGGCCCCCCACTGGACCCTCCATGAAACTTTGCTTGGCAGTTATCTCAAACTCTCTGTGTCTCAGTTTCTCATTTATAAAGATATGTGCTTCATAGAGTTACTATGAGAAGAAAATATCTCTTTTACATGGTGCCTCATACCAAATAAACACACCATATTATACTAGTTAGGGAGCTCTAGTGGCTTTGTGGTAAGGAGCTGAGCTGCAAATCCAAAGGCAAAAGGTTCAAGTCTGCTAGCAGCTCTGAGCTAGAAAGATGAGCATTCTCCTTCTGTCATGTACAGCCACTGAAACCCTGCTGAAAGTCAACTATGAGTTGTTTCTGACTTGATAGTAATGAGATACATTAGTTATTTTTATTGTCAATTCTTTCTTTGGAATTTGAATCTTGAATGTAATGACAAAAAGACAAAAATGCATTGGGCCAATTGGTAGCATCATAATGGATGGTGAAGATATTGAAATTGTTAACAGTTTTGGTTTCTTGGGCTCCACAATCAGTACTCTTGGTACCAGCAGCCAGGAAATCAAGAGATGGATTGCACTGGGAAATTCAACTGTCAGGGACCTCTCCAGAGTACTGAAGAGTGATGACATTAAGCTGGAGACTAAGGTGCACCTGATCCAGGACATAGTTTTTGCAATTGCATGCTATGTATGGGTCAGAGAGCTGGACAATGACTAGGGATGATAGAAGGAGAATTGATGCTTTTGAGCTGTGGTGCTGGAGAATAGTATTAAATATACCATGGACTGCTAGGAGAACAAACAAGTTTGTCCTAGAGAGGGTGAAACTGGGCTGCTCCTTGTAGGCAAGGATTCTGAAGCTTTGTCTGACATACCTTGGGCATGTTGCAAAGAGGAATCAGTCCTTAGAGAGGGACATCATGTTTGGGAGGGTAGAGGAACAGTGCAAGAGAAGAAGACCCTCGATGAGATGGATTGATTCAGTGATTGGTGTAGTGGGAGTAGGTGTGCCAGAGACAGTGAGTGAGGTTGGCACAGGATAGAGCGAAGTTTAGGGCTGTTGTACATAGGGTCACTGTGAGTCGCAAGTGACTCAATGGCTTATAACAACAACAACAATTCTGAAGAAGGATTGTTTCATATTTAATAAGGACCAATGAAAATTAAAGAAAACCTCAATGCCATGAATTGACACAATGGACACAATAATGAACTGAAACATACCAATGATCTTGAGGATGGTGAGACACAAGACAGGGTAAGTATGGTTGAACAAGTATAGTTGGACAACTCATAGTGGCCCTATGAATGATGGATCTGAATCTTGCCCTGACTAGGGGAAGTATAGTATACATATGGTCACCATGAGCCAGCTTCATGGCAACTAACGGCAACAATACCTTCAAGGAATGCTCAGTTTCTGTCCTCTGGGTCCCCAGGGCACCATCAGCATTTTTTTTAAATTCTGCAGCCATTTCCAACATTCTTTTAACAAATGTCCTCTTTTCATCCTACTTCTTACCTTCCTCTACACCCTCTTACTCTCTGTTCGCTATCTCTTTATATATTCCCCCCACCCCTTTTTCTCTCTTCCTTCTTCTCCTTTTCATTCTTTGGCTTAAAGTAATTTGGTCTTCATACTTGCTACCAAGAGACATTTACTGAACCAAAAATTAAACCGGTAGCCATCAAATGCATTCCAATTTATAGTTATCTTGTAGGACAGAGGAGAGCTGCTTCATAGGGCTTCCAAAGCTCTGCTTTTTATGGAAGCAGACTGCCTCATCTCTTTCCTGTCAATTAGCTGATGGGTGCAAACCACCAATCTTTTAGTTAGCAGCTAAGAACACTTGCCTCTGAACTAAGGTTCTATTACTGAGCTAATATCTCTTTACAATGGTCTTAAGCCTCAGCTTAAATATGTGTATAAAGACAATCTTATCATGAAGACTTTATTCTTAGAAAATATTTCCTCATAATTTAGAAGGGAAAAAGAGAAGAAGGCAATAGTTTCTGGAGCTCCAGTGGCACAATAATGAAAAAAACTTGACTTCAAATCAAAGAGTTGCAGTTTGAACTCATAAGACACTCCATGGAAGAAAGAAAACAAGTTAAGAGTCACAGCCTCAGTGACACTCTGGGCAGTTCTTCTCTATCATACAGGGTTGCTAGGAGTTGGGATCGAACTGCCAACCTTTAAGACTATTTTTTAAGAGATAGTGCTTTGACAAGGAACTCATTCAATATTATTCAAAATGGGTGACTCTGGAGGACATTATGCTGAGTGAAGTATCTCAGTCACAAAAGGAAAAATACTGCATGGTGCCACAGTTGTAAAACAGGACTGACCGTGGGGTTGGGGAGAGACTGAGAAAGATGAGTTCAATAATGTATATGGCATTGAAACAGATGAGGGAGAAAATCTGTTTAAAAGGGATATGTGATTAGGTATTTTTGTCATGACAGGAGTCTAGAGTGAAGGCTACATGGTGGAGTGGAGCTGGGGGAGGGTTTGTAAAACAATGAAAGAATTTGTCTTTTACATTTCCAAGAGGGTAGTATACTAGGGGGGAGGGTTGAGAGGGGAGAAAAGTGCAATAATGAATGAATGGAAATCCATAGTCTCTGTAAATTTTTACTGAAATGAGTAATAAATTTAAATTTAAAAAATAAAAAAAAAAGATAGTGCTTTGATCATTTGACCCAGCAATTCCACTACTGGGAATATATCCTAAAGAGACCATAACCTCCATCCAAGCAGATATATGCGCACCCATGTTTATTGTGGCTTTGTTTACAATAGCAAAGAGTTGGAAACAACCCAAGTGCCCATCAACAAACAAATGGATAGAGAAGCTGTGGTATATTCACACAATGAAACACTATGCTGCATTAAAAAACAAGGAACTCATGCAATATTATTCAAAATGGGTGACACTGGAGGACATTATGCTTAGTGAAGTATCTCAGTCACAAAAAGACAAACACTGCATAGTGCCACTGCTGTAGAATGGGACTAAAGGGTTAGGGTAAGAATGAGAAAAACTGGATGAATTATGTATACTGCATTGAAACCAATAAGGGAGAGAACAGTTTAAAAGCAATATATTTTAGGGCATTATGATTATCATTAAGAGTTTGGAATGAGGGTTGCAGAGTAGAGTATACTCGGGGTGGGAATGAAGGGGTGCAGGGGGATTGTATACCAATGAAAGAATTTTTCTTTTACTTTTTAAAGAGAAGAGCGAACTGGGGGTGGGAGGGGGTGGGCGGGGAGAAAAGTGCAACAATGAATGAATGGAAATCCAAAATCTCTGTAAATGTTCATTGAAATGCCCAACTTACAGCAGCCCTGTGAAGAGTGGATCTGCATCTTGCTCTATCCTGTGCCGTCCTCCTCATCCCTGATATACACAAGCCATTGCTACAGTCACTGCGTCAATACACCTTGTTGAGGTTCTTCTCTTTTGCTGACCTTCCACTTTTTTTAAGCATGATATCTTTTTCCTAGGACTGGCTCCTCCTAAGAACATGCCCAAAATATGTGAGACAAAGTTTCATGCTCCTTGCCTTTAAAGAGGATGCTGGTTGCACCTTCTTCAAGACATAATTGTTATTTTTGGCAATTTGTGGAGTATACAGTACTCTTGTCTAACACCACAGTTCTACTCCAACATATTCAAAGGCAAACAGGCATACTTTCCCCACTTCCCTGCCAGAGGTCACCTAGCCTTGTGTAGAAGCTGCTCAGGGACCCTCCATACTCTTTGTGTGATCTCTGCCAAGTTGTTTCTGGTTGTTGACATACTGCTGTTAAGCCTGATTATTCTCACTCACAGAAAGTGCTTTCACCAGAGCAAAGCACAAAGACCTGATTGCTAATAACATCATTTGCATGGCACTGTGCAGCTTAGAGCACATTAGCTCATTTAGATAATTTCAGTATTGTTATGGATTTGTTACAGGCAGAACAGCCTTTTTAAAAAAATACAATTTTTATTTTATACTCATTTACTTACAAAGTTTGTAATCATTGTTTTTCACACTGGATCTTTCCCATTTCCTCCACCCATCAAATTGTGCAATCCTGACCAAACCCCCACCCCACTCAATCCTATCCCACCCTGTCCATCCTTACTCTTCTGCTCCCCCACCTTGGATCCTCATACATGTTCTCCAATAATGGTCTTATACAATATTTGTTCTTATGGGACTGAGTTAATTCACTTAGCAAAATAGAGTAAGCTTTTATTTTTATTACTTTTTTAAAATTTATTTAAATGGAAGTTTACAGAGACTTAGGGTCTCCAGTTATTCAGTGTTGCACTTTTCTGGATGCCCATCCCCCCCCCCAATTCACTCTTCTCCTAGAAAAGAAAAACTCTTTCATTGTCATGCAATCCCTCCCCTCAAGTCCACTCCACTATGCAGCCTTCATTCTGGACTTCTGTAATGGCAAGAATACCCATTCATATATTCCTTTTAAACAGTTCTCTCCCTCATCTGTTTCAATGCAATATATATACATCATTCCTCCCCTCTTTCTCTGTCTTCTCTCAACCCTGATGTCAGTCCCATTTTATAACAGTGGTCCTATGAAATATTTGTCCTTTTGTAACTGAGATATTTCACTCAGCATAATGTCCTCCAGGGTCATCCATTTTGCATAATATTTCATTAATTCCTTGTTTTTCAATGCTGCATAGTATTCCATTGTGTGAATATACCAGAGCTTCTCTATCTATTCTTTTGTTGATGGGTACTTGGGCTGTTTCCAGCTCTTTGCTACTGCAAACAAAGCTGCAATAAACATGGGTGTGTGTGTGTATATATATATATATATATATATGCTTGGGTGGTAGTGGAATTGCTCGGTTAAACGGTATGTCTATTTGCAACTTTTTGAGAAAGCGCCATACAGCCTTCCATAGTGGTTGCACCATTTTAAACTCCCACCAACAGTGTATAAGGGTTCCAGTTTCTCCACAACCTCACCAGCATTTGATGTTTGCCGTCCTTTTAAATTTGCTATTCTGACTGGGGTGAGATGAAATCTCATAGTTGTTTTGATTTGCATCTCAGAGCAAGCTTTTTTAATAAATGAGAACATTAAGGCAAGCAACTGCCTTGCCCAGAGTTACACGGACACCAAGTGACAGAGTTTGCATTTGAACTTAATTTAGAGCTCTTTGTCCTGAAGGCTTTGGAGCTATGGAGTTATAACTTTGAAATTATAGCTATGAATGCGTGTGTCACTTTGCCCTCAGGGGTATTGAGCTTCCAACCATTCCCTTCTCAAAGGTCACCACAGACACCAAGAAGCAGGTGACCTGTAGGCCTTAGACCTACAGACGAGAGGAATTTCTGGATGTAGAATCACAGCTTGTAGCTTTGGACTCAGTGTGTTTAAAAAAGAAGCCCTAGTAATGCAAATGGATAAGCTCTTGACTGCTGACCAAAAGGTTGGTGGTTCTCATTGTGCAGCTCTGTGAAAGAAAGACATGATGATCTGTTCTTGTGAAGATTACAGATAATCCCATGAGGCAGGTCTAGGAGTCCAAATCAACTTGGCAATACCCTTCAACTGTGAGACATATTTAGGAAAGCCACAGTGTGATTTGTGTAGAACAAGGAGGGCCTGGTGAATGAGGCGACTCATGATTCGGGGAAAGTCAAGTTCCTTTGTCTGTTCATCTGCCAGCTGATGACGTCCAAGGAGCCTTCTGACTGAGGAATTTATTCTTAGAGAGCTTCCTGAGATTTTCAGGAAAAGAGGCCCTTTGCTAGTCTTCATTAGAATATTGTTGGAGTCAGATTCCCATGGAAAAAGAGAAGCCCAGGCTTCTGTGGTGGAATGCTGCGGAGGTGTTCTGCCAAGTTCTGCCTTTGAGTAACTATGCATCCTTCACTTTCCAAGTCTGTGGGACAGAGGTTACACAGCCCTGGGCTCCGGGGACCCAGCCCTGAGCTGGAAAGACTGAAGAAAAAGGACAAGTAACCAAAAGAGAAATTATTTTATCCTGGAGAGGTCCAGGATAAAAGGCAAGCTGATCCTGCAAATCCCTGCAGGCTGGAGTGTTCTGACTGGTCACTGATTGCCCAGCCGGCCTAATGAGACACTGATGTATTTTTGTTTTTGTTACTAGTTGCTTCCTAGTTGGCTCTGACTCATGGAGACACTGTGTAAAATAGAAGAAATGTCTGCCAATCCTGAGCCACTGTCTTCCTTAGTGTTGATGTGCTTGAGTCTGTTATGGCCGTCATTGCATATTTTGAGTGCCTTCCAATCTAGTAAGGGAGCCCCAGTCGCCTGGTGGGCAAGGGACTGTGCAGCCAATCCATAAGCAGGCAGTTAGAATCCACCACCTACCTACTCCTCCTGATAAAGATGGGCATTTTCCTCCTGTGTGATTTATAGCCCCTGAAGACTCACTGGAGGGTCAGCGATGAGTCAGTTCTGACTAGATGGTGATGAGGGTTTATTTTTTGTTTTATAATCCAGGAAGCTCACCTTCCAATACAACTTGAGCCAAAATTCTGTTATGATTCATAGGGCTTCCACTAGTCATTTTTTCCAAAGTCGATTGCCAAGCCTTTCTTCCTCTTTTACTTTAGTGTTGATGCTCTGATGAAATCTGTGCACTATGGTGACCCTGCTGTTTGTTACCTGAAATACCAGTAGCATAGCTTCCAGCATCCTAGCCAGCTGGGAAACTCACAGGTACATGGTAGAAACGTGGTTTTGCAAAGTCCTTAATAATCTGGCTCCAAATTCTAATTCTTTTCAAGCCAAGCTTCTACATAGCTTGTGGTCCAGTGCTAAAGAATCATATTCTGGAGGGTAGTTCAAATTATAATTTTTATAATCTGTATTATTATCATAATCAATATTATTATATTCATAATTGCGCTCTGCCTTTGCTCATGCTAACCATGTTGCCTGGTACATACTTTCTACTTCTCTGTCAGGGGAATTTTTCATTCCTTAAGACGTACCTCAAAGTCCACCTCCTCTATGCCGCCTGTGCTGTTCTCACCTTAGCTCTCTTCCAGCACTTCTTACATTGTTGTGTGATTTGTTTTGTGACTAAGTACCTTAAGTACTTAAGGCCACCTTAGTGCCTAGCCTTAAGTACTGGCTCTGAGCCCTTGGACATGGTCTCTGGTTTTAGTTTACTTCAACATAAAATAGGGAGAATACTAGCTATCTCACAGAGTTACTGTGAGGGTTACATGAGTGAAGAGGTGTTAAACATTTAGGTCTATCTATTGTTGTGTACCATTGAGTTGGAACCGACCACAGCTGACCTTCCAGTGGATTTTCAGAGGCAGTTAATCACATGGGAGGAGACTGCCCACACTTCTTTCATTGAGCAGTTGGTGAATTTGAACCACGTGTCTTTGGGATTGTAGAGGAGCTTCTTGCCACTAAACCACCAAAACTTCATTAGGGCTGCCTATTGTTGTTGTGTACTATCAAGTCAGAACCAACCCATAGCTAACCCTTCAGTGACTTTTCAGTGACAATTAATCACATAGGAGGAGATTGCCCATTCTTCTCCACAGAGCAAATGGTGGATTCAAACTGTGTGCCTTTGGGTGTACAGTGCAGCTTTTTGCCCCTAGGCCACCAGAGTACTAGAAATGTAGCTATTGTTAACAGAGGCCCAGAGTGAAGTTAACAGTAAACATATTTAGTATAGAACTGAAAGATTAAGGTTCGAGTTGAGCTAGAGTCATCTTGGAAGAAAGATCTTGAGTTCTTTTTTAAAAATTTTTTAAACTGATATTTTAATGAAAGTTTATAGAGAACTTGGATTACCACTATGGAAGGCAGTATGGCGCTTTCTCAAAAAAGTTGGAAATAGAAATACCATTTGATCCAGCAATTTCACTATTGGGAATATACCCTAAAGAAACCAGAACTATCACTCAAGCAGATATATGCACACCTATGTTTTATTGCTGCTTTGTTCACAACAGCAAAGAGTTGGAAACAACCCAAGTGCCCATCAACAAATGAATAGATAGAGATGCTGTGGTATATTCACACAATTTAATGCTATGCTGCATTGAAAAACAAGGAACTCATGAAATATTATACAAAATGGGTGACCCTGGAGGATCTGGAGTTCTTATTTCTGTAAATTAGCTGTAGCAAATCTGTGAGTACAGTGCTCCTCTGAAACACACAGGCTTGCCATGGGTCAAGAGTCACCTTGACAGCAACTGTTGTTATTATTATCACTACTCTTCTCTAGCTGTGGTCCCATGTCATGATCCCCACCTGTTCAGACACAGCTGGTCATCAACAAGCACGATGAGAGCACTTGCAGACCTGCAGTTAGAACATCAGACCCGGAAGCAAAGGGGAGTGCTCACCACAAACTTGAACTACGGTATCCATTCCATAATCCTGAGATCAGAACTCTGCCTGGATACCGTTTACAACCCTTTCTAGCTCCTTCCAAGGGGCATTGTCCAACCCCTCTGTCCAGATGGCCCCTTTGATGACCTTCCTCATAGACTCAGTGCTTTAAACCAAACTCATTGCTGGTGAGTCAGAATGACTCATAGCTGACCCTCCAAGTGAGTTTCTACGTCTGTAAATGACACAGGAGAGTGTCCATCTTTCTCACTCAGAGCCTCTGATGGATTTGAACTGCAGAAAGGGCCGTACTTGGGTTAGCAGCGTCACACCCTACAGGCTATGCTACCAGAGTTCCCTTTCAAAGCAAGGCAGTATTTTTTTTCTAAAAAAAATTCTTTTATATGAGTTTGCTACAAAGTTCATAGACATTATGTTTAACACTTTCCTTCATTCACATTGTATTTCATACAATCATTCCTGTTAATTATGTTTTTAATATTTTTGTTGATTTTCCTATAATAATACCTTTACAGTATCATTCATGTACATTATATTTTACACAATCTTTCATTTATGGTGTGTTTCATACAATTACTCATCCACATTCTATTTTGAATTATTTTTACATACTAGTTGATTTACACAATTTGTACACAATGTTTTCACACAAGATCCTTCCCATTTCCCTCATATCTCCCATTCCTTATGCTTTATAAACTGAATCACCATTAGCTATGCCCGCTATGACCCTGTCTTTCCAAATCTCCACCAGATCTTTCATATTTTTTTTACCCCTTGCTTCCTCCATCCACAAAATTGTGCAACCCTATGATTACCCCCTGCCCATCCTCACTCCTCTACTCTCACCCTCCTGCCCTTGGATCCACAAACACATTTTATTAGTTATCCTTTGATATCTACAATAATGGTCTTATGCAGTATTTGTCCTTATGAGACTGTGTTAGTTCACTCAGCATAATGCTCTCCAGTCTCTCCCAAGTTATGCTATGATTTCTACAATTGTTGCTCCTGAGTGCTGCATTATTCCATTTTGTGAATATACTACAGTTTCTCAATCCATTCAATTGTGGTTGGACATTTGGGCATATCCTTACTGTGGTGATTGTGAATAATGCTCCTATGAACTTTGGTGTACAAATCTCCATTTGTATCTCAGTTCTAATTTCCTCGGAATGTATTCCTAGCAGTGGAATAGCTGTGTCATATGGAATTGTTATGTACAGCTTTTTGAGGAAACGCTAAACTGCCTTTCAGAGTGGTTTTAGTATTTTATAATCCCACCAACAGTGTATATGAGTTCCTATCTCTCCACATCCTCTCCAACATATATTCTTTGCTGTCCTTTTAAACTTTCAAGGGGACATTTTTATTCCAACTACTTCTCCAGGCTTCTGTGGATCTTAGCTGGTGACAACCTTCAACTGATTTACAAAGAGATCTAGCAGTATCTGACATTTTATGTCACTCCCTAGAATTTTGTCTAAATGCAGATACCATGCCTGCGTATCTCTAGTTCTCAGTACAGTACCAAACTCAGAGGGTATTTTGAGTGTGTAGGTGGGTGAATGAATAAATTGATCAGTTATAAGTGAATCAGCCATAAATATTAACACTCATATACATTTCCACAATGTGGTTGACTCCATCTGAATTGTCTGTCATTCTAGTTGAACACATCTTCAAATGCTTACTCATTTCTCTTCTCTTATGCTCCCTTTATTCTTGCATACTTTTTTTCGGTTTCAAGATAGTGGTACCATCTAGACAAAAATGTCCTTAGAAGAAAAATGTTACTAAAAAAATGACTTTTCTGCTTCTTAGAGTGCTGGTCGTGGATGAGTATCTAAATTATCCAGTGCTGCTATACCAGAGATATAAAAGTGGATGGTCTTAATTGGTAGAAATTTATTCTCTTGTCCAAATCCAGGGTCTAACCCTAGAGAATAGGCCTGCTTTCTCTGTCAATGACAGAGGAAAGTCCTTGTTTGTTTGTTAAAATTAATTTTATTTATTTATTTTTCGGTCCTTGTTTCTTGTAACATCTGTGAACCAGGTGGTCCCCGGAAACCTTTAAGCGTCCTGGCCTTCCTCAATTTCAAGGGGCTTCCTTGAGCAGGGACTCACGTAAAAAAAAAGACAAACTCTACTCTTGGCAGGTTTTTTTGGGTGGCATTGAAGTCCCCGTCTTTCAGTTAGTTTCCCTATCTTTATCGGTAGTGATATTAAAGGTATTACAGATCACACTCCAGGGAAACACTCCTTACACTGGATTAAGGCTGTGATGTGATGTGATGTGATGTGATGTGATTGATGTGATGTGATGTGATGTGATGTGATGTGATGTGATTAAGGGGTGTCACATTCCACCCTACATCCTTTTACAATTATTTGGCCTATCTGATCATGAGAAATCATTCCATAGCTTCCACATTATCTCACTGTTGTTGTTTGGTGCACCAAGTTGACTACAACTCATAGTGACCCTATAAACAATAGTGAATCTTGCCCTATCTTGCACTATCCTCATGATCTCTGATACGCTCATTGTTAGAGTCACTGTGTCAATCCATCTTGTTCAGGGTCTTCCTTTCTTTCTTTGACCCTCCCCCTTTCCCAGTACTCTTATTTTGGGTGCACACAGTTCAGTCCATGCCACTGAGTAAGGATGGGAGGTGCTTCCAGAATAGACAGACTTGTGCACTTAGGGAAGATATTAGCTCCTTGCAAGCTTTGGCTTGGTCTAGAGATAACTTGTTATTTGAAATAATGGAAAAAAAGATCAAACTCACTGCCTTTGGGTCAAATCTGACTCATGACAACCCTCCATTAGATTTCCTAGGTTGTCTATCTGTTAGGGAAGAATCTGCCCATTCTTGTCCCTTGGAGAAGTTGGGGAATTTAAATAGTCAATCTTTTGGTTAGCAGCACAATGTGTAACATATTTTACCACTACAACTCCTTTATTATTGTTGTTATGTGACATTGAGTCACCTGTGACTCATAGTGACCCTATGTACAGATAGAGTGCTGAACTCTGCTCTATCCTAAGCCAATCTTATTGTATCCAACAGACCTAATCCCATTTCTCCAGTCACTGAGTCAGTCCATCTCATCCTGGGTCTTCTTTTCCTGTGCTGTCCCTCTAACTCCTCCAAGCATGATGTCCATCTTCAAGGACTGGTCCCTCCTGGCCACATGCCCAAAGTATGTAAGACAGAATTTTAAAATCCTTGCCTCTAGGGAGCAACCTGGTTTCATCCTCTCCAGGATAGACCTGTTTGTTCTCCTGGCAGTCCACAGTATGTTCAACACTCTTCTCTGGCACCACAACTCAAAGGCATCCATCCTTCTTCTATCATCCTTAGTTACTTACTGTCCAACTCTCTGATGCATCATAAGTAACTGTGAAGACCATGGCCTGTATTAAATTTTAGAATTGGAAAGAACAGCAGTATAATGCCATTTAATCTCTTTGCAGATATTATGAGTGACTTTCCAAGACCATTCAACTTGTAAATGTCAGAGTTAGGGCCAGAGTCTCCTGAGTCCCTGATTAGCATGTTTTCAGTTGGCTTTTCACTGGCTCATCCTTCATTGTACCTCACATACAATCTCATCCTCACTAGTACCTTGATCCAGCTCACAGGGGAATTTATAGAAACCTGGGCAGGATTGGAGGTGGGGCTCACGGTGATGGAATTTCTGGGAGAATGGGCTTGGTGGAGCTTTTAATCATATTTTGTTTAAATGTTCAGAATTCACACTCCACCACCGCTTCCACACAAAATTCTTCTAAGTTTGTGGATTTTCTCAGGGTCTGTCAAGGTCATTCTTATCTCCCTTGGTGTTTCACCGCTCACCAGCACATTTCCTTTTGTGTGTGGAGGGCTTATGGGGAAGGAGTTGTTTGTATAGAGAGATCAGTTGTTTTGTTTCATTCTGCTTTGTCCAGAAGTTCTGCCTTTTTTTCCCATGCACTGTTTGAAAGGCTTTATTTAAAAAGAGCATTCAGGATCACATGGAGTAACTTGTTTGGGGCAGAGTGAAGAATGTGCTGGCATCAAATTGCTTTGTCTTAGGAATAAAAAAAGACTCCACTTAGCTTCAACATGGCGCTGCTTAGAATAAAAAAAAAATTGAGATGCCCAATGTTGGGCATTAGATAAATTTTGCTAAACCCACAAAGGACAAAACCATGTATCTCAAGGACTTGGCAAAGAGCAGAGGTAATAATTCTACTGTCATCAATCTGAGAGACACTACAGAGATACTTCTTGGTGTACTTGGTGCTATCAAGTACGATCTGACTCATAGTGACCCCAAATGCAAGAGAACCTGACACAGCCAGGTCCTGTGCCATCCTCCCTGTCATTGAACAGCTGAGTTCATTGGTGCGCTCCTTATACCAATCCATCTCATCGAGAGGCCTCCTTTTTCTCCCCTAACCCTCTACTTTAGCCAACATGATGCCTTTCTCTGGGGACTAGCTCCTCCTTATAGAACTTGTCCAAAGTACTTGAGATGACATCTTCTCATTTTCACTTCTAAGAAATCTTCTGGATGCATTTCCAAGACAAATTTGTTTGTTCTTTTGGAAGCCCCTGGTATAATCAATATTCTTTGGCAACACCGTACTTTAAAGGTATCAGTTCTTCTTTGGTCTCCCTTATTCATTGCTCAGATTTCACATGTATATGAGCTAATTGAAAATATCATGGCTTGGGTTCAAATATACCTTCATCCTTGGAATGACGTCTACTTTTTAGCACTTTACAGAGGTTGTTGGCAGCAAATTTTCCCAAGGCAAAATATAATTTGAGTTCAGTTTGTAATTTGAGAGAGGATTGTCCTGATGAAAACTAGTGCAGTGGTAGTAACATCCTTGCAGGGAGAGAAGGCACAAACACATTACATTGCCTTTGGGTGTCATTCCCCCTCACCGCACTCTTGACAATCATCAAAGAAGAAAATGAACGTCTGTTAACATAGAAAATGTCTCCAATATATTGTTAAGTGAAAAAAGGAAGATTACAAAAGCAATTCCAATTTAAATATGTAAACAATTATAATGATAAAAATGTTTTAAGAAGAGATAGGTCATTATGTTAACAGTGGATGTAAGTGTTTTAGACTTTTATGTAATACATGAAAGTTTTACAATACATGATTATACTTTTTTAAAACACTATAAAGATTTGAAGAAATAAAGCTTTCTCTTTGAGCCTGGACTCAGAGAATGGTTTCCAATAGAGGTTTTTTAAGGAGATAATCTTTGCATTTAGAAACCTTTACGAAAGTTACAAAAAAATTCCCTTAAACTCATTGCCTTCCAGTCCTAATCGACTCATTGCTGACCCTCCAGCAGGTTTTCTGAGGCTATGAATCACCCAGGAAGAGACTGCTCACCTTTCTCCTAAAGAGCAAGTGGTGGATTTGAACCATCTGCCTTTGGATTGGCAGCACAACTCTTCAACCATGAGGCTACCAGAGCTCCCAAAGACATTTATTTCCATTTTTAAGAAAGGTGATCCAACAGAATGTGGAAATTATTGAATAATATCATTAACATCACATACAAGCAAAACATGGCTGAGGATCATCTCAAAACATCTGAAACAATATGTTGACAGGGAACTACAGAAATTCAAGCTGGATTTAGAAGAGGAATGACACCAGGGATATCATTGCTGATGTCAGATGAATCCTAGCTGAAAACACAGAATATAGAACAATATCTATCTGTATTTTATTGGAGGCATTTTTTTTTCGTCAAATATTTGTACAAATCAGTTATATACTTTTTTAATGATACAGTAGGAAAAAGTGATTCTAAATATAGCCAAGTAAATGCAGAAAAATACATTACTATTTGAGGCAGACCATGCTAAAATATAACTTACAATGATCAGTTTGCATTTCAGATGGCTAATAATGCCTGAAGTTGGAATAATAATAAAATGCAGTAAGTTAAATTTTGCAATATTTGCTCACTCTTTTGTACTAAACACTAGTATATTTGAGATGTTCATAAGACTGGGAAAAGCAAATAACCTGATCCTTTTCTTTAAGCTTATTATTTTCTCACTTGGTCATACGAATGCAAACAAATCAATACAGCATAAGATTTTTCACATATTGAAATGAAGACTTGTGACTTGTGAAGATAGATTGTATACCACGTAGCACTTAACAGATGAAACCTGCAATTATAATCAACTCAGTTTTTTTAGAACACCAAGATTTACAAACTAAAATCATCATGTGTTAAAAAATTTTACTATTCAAGATATTTAATTGATCATTTTTCTTTGAGATTGGTAAGGGTTAGGTCTTCAAAAATCTGAAGAAGTTGGTAAGAGGAAAAAAATCCTCAATGCTTTAAAAACACAACTGGTCAAGAGTTTATACAACTTACAAGATGGAATTTTCTGTCACAGAACCATTCAAGTTCCCGAAGCTCTTCCAAGCCAACTACACAGAGATGAAAACAGCTTATCCATGATTAAAACTGAAGTCGTCCATCAAAAATTGGAGAAAGACACTTCACCCAAAGAGATCTTTTAAATCATTGCTAGCTGAACCACTATTGGTCATAGTAGTTGGTGGCTCTGCAAAGTTCTGTGGGTTAAAGAAAGGATTACCCTGCATTCCAAAGGCAGACTGTCCCATCATGTTCATCTGTGTTCCCACTACTGTACTGCCCATACTTGGAGACCCCTGAGGAGGTACAAACTGATTAAGCCACTGATTTGGTTTCTGTTGTGAGAGTTGGTTCATGCTAACTTTGGGTTTCTGAGGGCCAAAAAGATTATTAAGGGCAGACATATCTGTGGGTCTCTGTTGAGTGGGCTTCAAGCCAGCAGGAGCAGGACTCACAGCATTGAAGTTAGGCAAAGAGGCAGGTGTTCCAAGGGTCATCTTGGTTACTCCAGGTGCACCTGGACTACTGAAGAAGTTTTGGTTTGTATTAACTGGCATGTTGAATCCTGAAGTCTGAAAGCCCATGTTGGCGTTGAGACCATTTGTCAAATTTCTCTTTGTATTATCAACTGGTGTAGAAAACATCATGCCAAGGCCCATAGGAGAAACAGAAGCAAAGGTACTTGGTGTGGCAATTTTAGGAGTACTAACAGAAAGGCTGGTCAAAGACGACATGTTATCCATCAAGGTATCTGTCAAGTCCTTAGTCTGTTTGACCGGGGCAATGGGTGTATGTACTTGAGGTTTAAGAGGCTGCTGGCTTTTCAACTTCTGTGCTTGTTCTTGTTCTTTTGCCAATTTTTGTTTTTCTTCAAGTATAAGTGATGCTCCTTTATGTTTATTCTGTAGTCCATCATCTTTATTATCTGGTTCTCCACCAGTCAGAAGGTCAGCTCCAATACTGTTAAAAACCTTGTCGATCTGCTGATTCCCAACATTTGTAGCTTTTATCTCTTCTGAAGCATTCATTTGACCTCCTGTTGTGGATCACAACAAACTATGGCTAACTTTGAGAAGAATGGGAACCCTAGAACATTAAATTGTGCTCATACAAAATCTACGCCTTGATCAAGAAGCAGGTGTTTAAATGGAACAAGGAAACACTGTATGGTTTAAAATCAGAAAAGGTTGTATCCTTACGCTATACCTATTCAATTTGTATTATGTTGTTGTTGTTGTTGATTGCCTTCAAGTCGAGCATGACTCATAGCGACCCTATGAACAAAAGACCGGAAGCCCCTCTACAACTATCAACACTTATCAAAGTTCATCGAGTTTCCAGAGGCATTTATTTAGGAAGTGGATGCTACTCATGCTTCCAAACCTGTCATAGTATGTTATTATTATGTGCTATTGAGTCGACTGCGATGTATAGCAACCCTATGTACAAAAACTGTGAACCCTTCCCTGTCCTGAGCCAGTCTTATTAATTCTGACACACTAACCTCCGTTGCCTCAGTTACTGTATCGATCCATCTCATCCAGGGTCTCCCTCTCCTGTGCTATCTGTCCACCCTTCTGAGCATTATGGCCTTGTCCAAGGACCGATCTCTCCTGGCCATGTGCTCAAAGTAAGTGATGCAGAGCTTAAAAATCCTAGGCATCAAGGAGAGACTTGGTTTCACTCTCTCCAAAACAGAGCTATTTGTTTTCTTGGCGGTCTATGGTATGTTCAAAATTCTTCTCCAGTACCACAACTTGAAGACATCTATTATTCATCTGCCATCCTTAGTCATGTCCAATTCTCTGAAGCATAACAAGTAACTGAGAAAATTGTGACCTGGGTTAGGTGCACCTTTGTATCCAGACTGACATCGTTGTTCTTCAGCACTCTGGAGAGGACCATAACAGCAGATTTCCCCAGTGCAATTAGTCTTTTGATTTCGTGACTGCTGGTGTTAAGAGTGTTGATTGTGGATCTGAGCAAACGGCAATTGCTAACATCAATCTCTTCCCATCTAATATGGTGCTGCATATATTGTTGTTGTTGTTATGTGCCATCGAGCCATTTGCGACTCAGAGCGACCCTATGTACAACAGCCCTAAACCCTGCTCTATCCTGTGCCAATTGCATTGCCTCTGACACACCGATCCCGATTACCCCAGTCACTGAATAAATTCACCTCATAGAGGGTCTTCCCCTCCTGTGCTGTCCCTCTACCCTACCAAGCATGATGTCCCTCTCCAAGGACCTGTCTCTCCTTACAACGTGTCCAAAGTATGTCAGACGAAGCCCCAGAATCCTTGCCTC
>NW_006400010.1:1128299-1195237 GCF_000299155.1 Elephantulus edwardii
AGAGAAGCCAAAGCACAAGGAAGAATTCAAGACACTAAGGAGCTGAACAGAAGATTCCAAAAGGCAGCACAGTGCTGCATACAGTGAACAAATAATTCGTGGAATTCAACTCTATAAAGAGGAATGCAGCATCAGGATCAGAGAAAACTCACCAACAACCAGAATTATGCAGATGACACAACTTTGCTTGTTGAAAATGAGGAGGACCTTAAACATTTGCTGCAGGAGATCAAGGACTTCAGTATGGAATAATCTTAGCATTAAGAAAACAAAGGTCCTTACCATAGGGCCAACAGGAAACATCATAATAGATTGAAATAGATTCAGGAGAAAGAATTGAAATAATTAATTTTCCTCTTTCCTGGATACACAATTAACACCTTTGGTGTACCAACAGTTAGGAAATCAGGAGATGTATTGCTTTGGGCAAGTCTGTTTTATGGGACCTCTCCAAAATACCAAAAACAATGAAGCCAGATTGAAGACTGAGGTGCAGGCCATGATCTATTCAATCACTTGCTATGCAGCTGAGAGCTGTACAATGATAGGGATGACAGAAGAATAATCGAAGTATTTGAGTTGTGTTGTTGGGGAAGTGTACTAAATAGCCCATGGACTGCCAAAAGATATAATAGTTATGCCTTGGCAAAAATGCAATCAGAGTACTCCTTGGAAAAAAAGGATGATGAATCTTCATCTTCATACTTTAGACATATTTCTAGGAAAGGCCATTGCTTGGAAAGGAATATCATGCTTAGAAAGATGAAGGACCAGCAAAAAAAGGAAGGCCTCTCAATGAGATGGATTGACACAGTGACTGTAGCAATGGGATCAAGTGTATCAGAGATGATGAAGATGGCACAGGGTAGGATTGGACTTATACAGTCACTATAAGTCATACTCAACTCAAAAGCACCTAAGAACAACATGAAGAGAAGGAGGCAGGATGAGGCATCCTCCACACAGGTGTGAAGTAGACACTGTTGAATCTGTAATTCTGGAGAGTGAGAAGTCTTCCTGGATCCCAGGTCAGAATGGGGCTTCATTTCCTGTCTAGAGAAAAAGGTCTTTCTGGATCCCAGGTCAGAATAGGGCATAGTTTCTTGTCTGGAGATGATGCTAACAGGGTTGTTGGAGCCTTGCATTTTCAGGACTGTTATTAATCAACATTATGCCTTATATGAGCTCATAAGGCCTACCTTGGGAAACTAAATACCCTTCCCAAAATAAATTCTATGGAAAACTAGAAATTTCACACTATTAGTTTACATTGGAGTTTTAGCATACAACTCTTCTTTTTTTTGGAGTCTATTTTTAGCTTGCTGTACAACTTTATTATTCATTATTTATAAAATCCTTGTTAGTTTTTAATAGACTATAAATTTGTAGACAAATTCTTTGGTTCACACTTACCTGGCTAAGGCAGCACACAGTCAAAAAGTTTTCAAGACTGGAGCACATATGATTAGCACATAATGAAGGTAACTTCTCATTGATAGAGCTGGTCAGAACTGTCCAGCAATCAAGCATGTTAGTGACTTTGTCTTTCCCCCTTGAGTCTCTCTAAACTTTCCCCCAATGCTTGGAAGATACTTTAAGGGAATAATTCTTTGTTTTAGCGGTATGAACCTGATTTATCCAAACCATTTATAAATTTGTTATATCCTGTGCCCATTTTTCAATTGGATTATTTACCTTTACCTTGTTATGGTGCTCAAGTATTTTATAAATTCTAGATATAAGTCCCTTATCTGACATGTCATTACCAAATACTTTTTCCCTGTCTGCGGCTTCCCATTTTACCCTGTTGGAGAAGTTTTTGGATGTGCATAGGGATTTGATTGTCAGAAGGTCCAATTCATCTATTTTATCTTCTCCTGGTTGTAGATTTTTCAGGGTACTTGGAAGACTGTTTATGTTAAGAACACCACAACAAGATAAAGGTAAACAATCCAATTGAAAAATTGGATATGAACAGACACTTCACCAAAGAAGACATTCAGATGGCCAACAAGCACATGAAGAAATGTTCAAAATCCCTACTTCTAAGAGAGATGCAAATCAAAACAACTATGAAATATCATCTCACCACAGTCAGAATAGCAAAATTTAACAGAACAGCAAGCAACAAATGCTGGCGATATTGTGGAGAAACTGGAATCCTTTTTCACTATTGGTGGGAGTGTAAAATGGTGCAACCACTGTGGAAGGCAGTATGGCGCTTTCTCAAAAATTTGCAACTAGAGATACTGTTTGACCCAGCAATTCCACTACTGGGAATATACCCCAAAGAGACCATAACTGCCACTCAAGCAGATATATGCACACCCATGTTTATCACAGCTTTGTTCACAATAGCAGAAAGTTGGAAACAACCTAAGTGCCCACCAACAAATGAATGGAGAAGCTGTGGTATATTCACACAATGGAATACCATGCTGCATTGAAAAACAAGGAACTCATGCAATATTATTCAAAATGGGTGACCCTGGAGGACATTATGCTGAGTGAAATATCTTAGTCACATAGGGACAAATATTACATAGTGCCACTGTTGTAAAACAGGACTGACCTCAGGGTTGGGGGGAGACTGAGAAAGATGGGATAAATAATGTATACTGCACTGAAACAGATGAAGGAGAAAACTGTTTAAAAGGGATATGTGATTAGGTATTATTGTCATGACAGGAGTCCAGAACTAAGGCTGCATAGTGGAGTGGACCTAGGGGGAAGGATTTTAAAAACAATGAAAGAATTTTTCTTTTACTTTTCAAGGAAAAGAGTGTACTGGGGCAGAAATCCAAAGTGTAAAAAATAAATAAATGAATAAATCTACAGATCTATAAATAAATAAATTTGTCAGAGACTCATCATCCTGAAACTCCCCTAGCACTTGGGACAAATTCAGGACCATCTTCCACTTGCTGTTAAGTCAGTTCTGCCTTGTGTTTGATCCCATGTGTATCTTCCAAGGCACTCTGGGTAGACTTCGACCTCTAGCGTTTCATTTAATAGCTGAATGCATTTGTACCACTCATGGACTCTAGGACCATTTGTGGTTGTTGTTGTTAGATGCCATCACATTGGCTATGACTCAAAGAGACCCTATGAACAACAGATCTGAACATTATCGATCCTGCACTATCTTCCCAATTGCCAAGGCCTTTCAGCAGGATGCCATGGTCAAAAAAGGGGTGGAGGATGCGGATGCGTAGGACAGTTAACTGTGCATGTGGGCCTTTAGGGAATTTTCCATACTTGTTTGAGTCTCTGAGATATTTGACTTCTGTTCAGGTTTTGGACAAGTCTCTTCTGCTCTCTGGACCTCAGTTTCTTCATCTAGTTCAGGAAACTTTTTCTCAAACTGCTGGGTCATCTGTCATCTGTGAGTCTTCATGATTTGTGTGGCACTGAAACCACTTCTAAGACATCATATAGAGATCCTCACTTTGGTCTAAGGCTCCCTGCTGGTACAGTGGTTAAAGTTGTCAGCTGCTAACAGAAGGGGCAGTGATTCCAACCACTAGCCATTTCGTGGCATAAAAGATCTGATGGTTGGCTCTTGTGAAGTTTAAATTCTAGGAAACCATTGGGGCAATTCTACTTCATCACTTTCGCTCAGAACCAAGCCAACACACAATACCAACTTTGTTATTGTCATTGATGAAATTCCTGCATAGAGAAGAATTTCTAGAGCATTGGGCTTCCCAGAGGTCTTCATGGGGAGGGCAGTATATAGGGGTTTGTAGTTTTCAACCCTGGGAAGAAATTCACCAAGAGCCATCTAAGAGGAAAGATGTTTGCTAGGCATACACATGTCCCCAAGAAAAAAATCCTTCGCCCAGAGGACTAGAAAAGGCCGGCTAGCACCAGGGACTTAGCTGAGCCTTTTAAAAAAAAAAAGAAAAAGGACTCTCTTTTCTACTCACAGAACTTCTCCCACTTCCATGACTCACCTCCTCTCATTCCAGAAAGTCATGCACAGGAATTAATTTATGGGTTCTGTCCAGAGGCTTTTAAGTAAACAGTGCTACCCATCCTTTCAGCTACCCCTAAAAAGTTTGATTTCAGGCCCTAGGGAGGAAGCTAATGACTTGTAGTTACTTTTCTATTGTTTTCCGAAAACAATTTGACTTCCTTTTTGATAGCCTCAGAATTCCTCTTTTACAAATTAAGGCACTGAAGCCAGGGAAAGGCTGAGCCTGCCAGCTTGAGAGCACAATGCTCGCAGGGTGAGATCAAGTATATAAAACCATTTCAGAGGTCCTTTCAAGGACAGCGGGGCCAGCAAGGCCCCATGAGGGATTGCAAGGGGCCCGCTGTTTCTCTCAAAGCCTGAGAGTTCACCTTTGTCCTAGATCATCTGGCAACAACTAACGAGTCCCTGAGTGGTGGATATGGTTAAGTGCTTTGTTGCTAATCGAAAGGCTCAAATTTACCCAAAGTTATGTAGGAAGGAAGACCTGAAGCTCTACTACTGACAAATCAGCCACTGAGAACAGTATAGAGGTCAGTTCTACTCAGATACACCTGGGCTCCACAGGAGTCAGGAATCGGCAAGTGGTTTGGATATTTGGTACAATGTCCAAAGAACAAACTTGTGAAGGTGGTATTCTTATGACCATTGTACAAGCAGACTGAGGCTTAGTGATTTGACTGAGCTCATACGCTGGTGAGGGGCAGCCCTGTGACAGGTCTGCCTGTCTGCTCTAACCCCTCTGAAAGATGTCACAGGGGTGGGGTGCAGCAGGGGTGTAGGCCTGTCAGCTGAGGCTTACATTCACGTATCAGTTTACATTTGTGATTCTTGGATGTGGGGTTTAAGTGATAGATTCCTGGAGTTAAAGTGTGTCTGATACCGAGGAGTTACTTCCTAAACGTGTTCCTCCTGCCAAAGGTATCTAATAGAATCCTCAACAGAATGGGCCGACTCCACAGTCCATAAAAAAAAAAATTCCCAGTGACTTTCTCTGCAGTAGACTGGAACTTCTTACTGAAAGACTCTGACATTTTCTGATTTTGGTGGAAGAGATCTATATTTGTTCCCATCCCAAAGAAAGGTAACTCAACAGAATGTGGGAACGATAGAACAATCTCATTGTTCACATGCAAACAAGATTCTACTGAAGATTATCCAAAAACGACTGGAACAGCACATCAGCAGAGAACTGCCAGAAGTCCAGGTTCGGTTTAGAAGGGGTCATGGTACTAGGGATATTGTAGCTGATGATAGATGGATCTTAGCTGAAAGCAGGGAATACCAGAGGAATGTACATCTGTGTTCCATTGATTATGCAAAGGTGTTTGTGTGGATCATAACAAACTGTGGTTGACTCTGAGAAGAATGGGAATCCCAGAACACTTGATTGTGCTAATGCGAAACCTATACTTAGACCAGGAGGCAGTCGTCAGAACAGAGCAAGGGAACACTGCATGGTTCAAAATTGGGAAGGGCATCCACCAGGGATGTGTCCTATCTCCATACCTTTTCAACCTGCATGCAGAACAGATCATCCAGAAGGCTGGGCTCTATGAGGAGAAATGTGGGGTCAAGATTGGTGGACGATCTATCAACAATCTGCGTTATGCAGATGACACAATCCTGCTTGCTGAAACTGAAGAGGACTTGAAGCGCTTGCTGCAGAGGGTCAAGGACTGCAGCCTCCAATATGGATTGAGGCTCAATGTCAAGAAGACAAAGATTCTCACCACTGGACCAATTGGCAGCATCAGGATGGATGGTGAAGAGATTGAGATTGTACACAGCTTTAGTTTGCTTGGCTCCACAGTCAACACTCTTGGCACTCGTAGTCAGGAAATTAAAAGGCACATTGCCATGGGAAAGTCTGCTGTTAGGGATCTCTCCAAAGTACTGAAGAGCAATGGTGTCTCTCTGGAGACTAAGGTACGTCTGATACAGGCTATGGTCTTTGCAATCACTTGTTATGTGTCAGAGAGTTGGACAATGACTAAGGAGGATAGAAGGATAATTGATGCCTTTCATCCTGGAAAGGGTTAAACCTGGTGGCTCCTTGGAGGCAAGGATTCTGAGGCTCCATCTAACATACTTTGGACATGTTATAAGGAGGGCTGGTCCTTGGAGAGGGGCATCATGATTGGTAGGGTGGAGGGATAGTGCATGAGGGGAAGAACCTCTATGAGGTGGATTGATTCAGTGACTGGGGTAATAGGGATGCGAGTGTCAGAGACAGTGCGATTGGCACAAGACAGAGCAGAATTTAGAGTTCTTGTACATAGGATCACTATGAGTTGCAAACTGCTCGACGACACATAACAACAACAGCAACAACATTTATCTATTTGTTTGGATAGAGGTGTGTGTGTATGTGTATACTTATTTAGAATATTTAGAATTCAATATATACCAAGCAAATATCATTCAGTCTTCATGACCAATCTATAAATTTGATTTATAGGTTGTTAAATCACTATTATTATCCACATTTAAAAGTGAGAAAAATGAATAAAAGAGATTCACACAGCTACCAAGTCATCTCCTGATGTTCAGGAGAAGGACATCATGCTCAGAAGGGTGGATGGACAAGACAGGAGAGGAAGACCCCAGATGAGATGGATTGAAATAGTAACTGGCAATGAGGAATCAGTGAGACTGGCTCACAACAGGGGAGGCTTCAGAGCTGCTGTACACAGGTGCCTATTCATGGGCTGAATACAAGCACTTTTCCTTACCCCAGGTTTTACTGTAGACCTTTAGGTCCTGCTCATTCTTCTTTGAATAGTAACTGACTGAACTGAAAACTAACCTTTGAAAAGCCTGGGGGAAAGGCTTAATTTCCTAAATGACTCTAATCTGTAATAATAATTTGACCCCAGGAACTAAAGTTAAATCTAGACACTCATTTGGGAGATATAAAATTTCTTTTCTTGGACTAGGTTTTGAATGTCATTGGCCAAATTAACAACATGGTATAAAGTATCACACTTCTATTTTACTTGCAAAGAAACACCTGTATTTTTGATTGATCTATCTGAGAAACTCAGTTCAAAAATCACTTCCCCATACTCTGAACCTGACTGACAATATCTTTCAAACAAAGATAGAACAAGTGCTTTTTTAGTCCTTAAGAGGTGGGTGGGAAAGAGTAGACCACAAATGCAAAATTTGTTAGAGGAGAAAAGCACGTGTTCCACGTATGCATGACAGATGATACACCTTGCACATAACCTGGCCAAATGTCATAAAACTCTCAGTCTTCTTACTTTCATGAACTTCTTTCTGAGTCTCAGAGGGCAATCTTCAAGACCTCCCAGGGAACAGTCCTGATATTTGTTCAAGGATTAAAGTTGTAGACCTGGGACTCTTAACCCTCAAGTGAGGCTGTGTCCAGCTGTTTCCCTCATGTTCTGGGAGGCTTGACTTGTACCAGATTTCTCCTCCTTTTCTCACGTCCATGGAAATGTGCTTTCAGGCCATTGGTCTAAATCTGTCGCAAAGGAGTTCTTAAGCCTGGAATCCCAGGGAAAAATATCTATCTCATGATGGAGTCTGTAGAAAACTGTGCTGCTAACCTAAACCTTGTGCCTCCCTGTTAGTTCAAATCCACCAGCAGCCCCTCAAGAGAAAGATGCATGATATCCTCCGTGTACTTACAGCCTTACGAAGTGGAGGGTCAATGAATAGGCTTCAACTCAACAACAATGAGTTTGTGGTTTATGCCCAAGAAGAGGTATACATATAAATTTGACTTTGTCTTTGGGATTAAAACTTGAGAATGGAAAAGTCTAGGTTTGTAGGCAAAAATACCAGGACCAAGGAAGACTATGTTTCTTTTACTTTCTGCTTCTTGGAACAGGGTATTCTTACTCTTTTTTAGTTACTATCAGGAAACAAGAAACTTAATGTAGGCACTGTTATGCCTGTGGTGTCTGCATCTCCATTACCAGAAAAGTGTGACCTCAGTCCACTAACTATCGCTCCAATGACTCATTTATGCCCTGCAACAAGGCATAGGGGACTTTATACTCTTATAATTAGATGCCACATAACTTATTTGCATGTATTAACATCGTGGCTCTAAGGGAAGCAGCGTTTTAAATAACTGGATCTTAGTAGATTCAGAGCTCTTTGAGTGGAGGAGACATTGCAAGGCTCCTTCCTTTGTGCTCCCCTTGCCTCTGCAGAGGAGTGAAAATGAAAGCAATTTTCAAGATGTTACCATGTAAAGAAAATTATCGTACCTATTAAAACTCATATAGTGCAGAACCATCTTCAAGACTGAAGATGCCACAATGGTAGGAGCCCATTCCTGCCACGTGCAGGGGAGGCGCTGTTTGCTCCCACCTGGAGGACCCTGTGCCTACTTCTCAGATGACATCAATGAGTTTCATGAAAATGTTCTCTCTCTTGTTGCACCTGATCTTTTCTCCATTTACTAAATAATCTTGAACAAGTCACTACAGTTCTCCAAGTCTCAGGTTTCTTTTCAATAAACTAGCATTAATGACTTAGTACCCAAGCTATGGTCTCTTCAGCTGCCTCATATGCATGTAAAAACTGCTCAGTGAGAAAAGATTATAGGAGAATTGACGCATTTGGATTGCAGTATCAGCAAAAAAAGTTTGAATCTATCATGAGCTACCAGGGAAATGAACAAATACGTTTTGGAAGAAGGACATTCAGAATTCTTCTTAGAAGTGAAAACAACTATGAGATATCATCTCACCCCAGTCAGAATAGCAAAATTTAACAGAACAGCAAACAACAAATGCTGCTGAGGTTGTGGAGAAACTGGAACCCTTATTCATTGTTGGTGGGAGTGTAAAATGGTGCAACCACTGTGGAAGGCGGTATGGCGCTTTCTCAAAAAGTTGCAACTAGAGATACCGTTTGACCCAGCAATTCCACTACTGGGAATATACTCCAAAGAGACCATAATTGACATCCAAGCAGATATATGCACACCCATGTTTATCACAGCTTTGTTCACAATAGCAAAAAGTTGGAAACAACCTGAGTGCCCATCAACAAATGAATGGATAGAGAAGCTGTGGTATTTTCACACAATGGAATACTATGCTGCTTTGAAAAACAAGGAATTCATGCAATATTCTTCAAAATGGGTGAGCCTGGAGGACATTATGCTAAGTGAAATACCTCAGTCACACAGGGACAAATACTTCATAGTGCCACTGTTGTAAAATGGGACTGACATCAGAGTTTGGGGGAGACTGAGAAAGATGGGATAAATATACTGCATTGAAACAAATGAGGGAGAAAACTGTTTAAAAGGGATATGTGATTAGGTATTATTGTCATGACAGGAGTCCAGGATGAAGGCTGCATAATGGAGTGGATTTGAAGGGAGAGAGTGTATAACAATGAAAGAATTTTTCTTTTCCTTTTCAAAGAGAAGAGTGAACTGGGGGGAGGGGTAATCAGGTAGAAAAGTACAACAATGAATGGAAATCCAAAGTCTCTGTAAATTTTCATTAAAATTAATAATAATAAAGAAGAAGGAGAAAAAAGTGAGCATTGTGAGATTTCCTTTGCTCATATTATCAGGAATGATTAATCTCCTGAAAAAGACATCATGTTTGGCACAATGGAGGATCTGTGTGAAAAGATTCTACTGAAGATCATCCAAAAATGACTGGAACAGCCCATCAACAGAGAATGGCCGGAAGTCTAGGCTGGGTTTAGAAGGGGTTGTGGTACTAGGAATATTGTAGCTAGAGCTAGATGGATCTTGGCTGAAAGCAGGGAGTACCAGAGGAATATTTATTTGTGTTTAATTGAGTATGCAAAGGCATTTGACTGAGTGGATCACAACAAACTGTGGCTGACTCTGAGAAGAATGGGAATCCCAGAACACTTGATCATGCCTGTGTGACACCTATACTTGGACCAGGAGGTAGTCATCAGAACACAGCAAGGAAACAAGGGTGTACCCCAGGGATGTGTCCTATCTCCATACCTTTTCAACCTGTATGCAGGACAGAGTAAACGGGAGGCTGGGCTCCATGAGGAAAAGTGTGGCATCAGGATTGGTGGAAGATATATCAACAATCTGTGTTATGCAGATGACACAACCCTGCTTGCTGAAACTGAAGAGGATTTGAAGCGCTTGCTGCAGAGGGTCAAGGACTGCAGCCTTCAATACGGATTGAGGCTCAATATCAAGAAGGCAAATATTCTCACCACAGGGCCAACTGGCAGCATCATGATGGATGGTGAAGAGATTGAGATTGTTCACAGCTTTAGTTTGCTTGGCTCCACAGTCAACACTCTTGGCATCAGCAGCCAGGAAATGAAAAGACGTATTGTGATGGGAAAGTCTGCTGTCAGAGACCTCTCCTAGTACTGAAGAGGAGTGGTGTCACTCTGGAGACTAAGGTAGTCTTTGCAATACTTGCTTGGCATCAGATAGCGACTAGGGAGAATAGAAGGAGAATTGATACCTTTGAGCTGTGGTGCTGGAGAAGAGTATTGAATATACCATGACTTCTAAGAAAACAAACAGGTTCACCCTGCAGAGGGTTAAACTGGGATGCTCCTTGGAGGCAAGGATTCCGAAGCTTCATCTGACATACCAGTCCTTGGAGAGGGATGTCATGCTTGGGAGGGTGGAGGGACAGCGCGGGAGAGGACGACCCTCTATGAGGTGGATTGATTCAGTGACTGGGGTAATTCGGGTGGGTGTGTCAGAGACAGTGAGACTGGCACAGGACAGAACAGGGTTTAGGGCTGTTGTACATAAAGTCGCTATGAGTTGCACATGACTGGACAGGCACATTAAAGCAACAATTGATATTTTAATGAAAGTTTACAGAAAACTGGGATTTTTAATTCATTCATTGCTGCATTTTCCTCTCTACTACCCCCACTGTTAGCTTTTCTCTTTAAAGACATTCTTTCATTGTTTCACAATTTCCTCCTCCCCCACCCCCACCCCCCGAACAGTCCACTTTGCTATTCCACCACTTATTCTGGATTGTTGTCCTGCAAAGAATACCTAATTATGTATTTCTTTTAGACAGCTCTCTCCCTCATTTATCTAAATGTAGTGTTCATTATTTATCCGGTCTTTTCTTAGTTTCTCCCAACCCCCATGTCAGTCCTGTTATATAACAAGGGCATTATATAGTATTTGTCCTTTTGGGCTGAGATATTTCACTCAGCATAAAGTCCTCCAGGGTTACCCATTTTGCATAATATTTTATGAGCTCCTTGTTTTTCAGTGCTCCATTGTGTGAATATATCACATCTTCTCTATCCATTTATTTGTTGACAGACACTTGGGTTGTTCCATCTCTTTGCTATTGTGAACAATGCAGCAATAAATATATATCTGTGCATATATATGATTGGGTGGGAGTTCTAGTTGCTTTAGAGTCTATTCCCTGTAGTGAAATTGCTGGGTCAAATGGTATTTCTATTTCCACCTTTTTAAGAAAGCACCATTCGGCCTTCCAGAGTGGTTGCACATTTTACACTCTCAGCAACAGTGAATAAGGGTTCCAATTTCTCCACAACCTCACAAGCATTTTTTGTTTGCTGCTCTGCTGAACGTTGCTATTCTTACTTGGGTAAGATGATATCTCATAGTTTTGCATCCATTCCTTTCAAATAGTCCTCTGCAGTGTTCATTATCCACTTTTCTCCTTCTCTCCCTGTGCCCATTGTCCATCCTATTTTTATAAGAGTGCAGTGTTTATGCAGTGGTTTTCCTTTTGTGATTGAGATATTTTACTTAGTATAATGTTTTCCAGATGCATTCATGTTGTGGGCTGTTTTGTAAGTTGATTATTTTTCAATGTTGTATAATATTCCATTGTGTGAATGTACCACAGTTTTCCTACCCATTCATTTGATGACAGGCACTTGAGCTGCTTCCATTTCTTCACTATTGTGAATAATGTTGCATAAACATGGGTGTGCATACATTTGTTTGCTGCATGGCTCTTTATTGTTTAGGATTCTTTAGGGTATATTCCCAATAGTGAGATATCTGGGTCAAATGGTTTTTTTGTGATCCAACAGGGTAAACAGGGAAGTCAAAGACTGGGGAAAAATATTTGGTAGTGGTATGCCAGATAAGGGACTTATATCTAGAATTTATAAAATACTCGAGCACCACAACAAAGGTAAAGGTAAATGACCCAACTGAAAAATGGGCACAGGATATGAACAGACACTTCACCAAAGAAGACATTCAGATGGCAAACAAACACATGAAGAAATGTTAAAATCTCTAGCTCTAAGAGAGATGCAAATTAAAACAACTATGAGATATCACCTCACTCCAATAAGAATAGCAAATTTTAACAGAACAGCAAACAACAAATGCTGGAGAGGTTGTGGAGAAACTGGAACCTTTATTCACTGTTGATGGAAGTATAAAATGGTGCAACCAATATGGAAGGCTGTATGGAGCTTTCTCACAAAGTTGCAAATAGAAATACCACTTGACCCAGCAATTCCACTATTGAGAATATATCCCAAAGAAGTCATAACCACCAGCCACACTTTCTTGTAATCCACACAGTCAAATACCTTTGCCTAAGTCAATAAAACACAAATAGACATCCTTCTGGTTATTCACTGCTTTCAGCCAAGAGCCATTTAATACTGGCAATGATGTCTCCAGTGCCATGGCCTCTTCCAAATCCAGTTTGTATTTCTGGCAGTTCTCTGTCAATGTACTGTTCTGGTAACTTTTGGGTAATCTTCAGCAAGATTTTGCTTGCATCTATTTTTCTTTTGGAGGTTATTCAATTCTATTTGATAATCCATACAGAATACAATAAAAAAGAAAAACACCAAGATAATTCAGACTCATATTTGCCAGATTCAAAGACAAGAACAGAATTCTGAGAGCAACTAGTGAAAAATAAAGAGTAACCTATAAGGGAGAACAAATAAGATTAAATTCTGATTAAGCAGAAACCACATGAACAAGAATACAGTGGGATGATATATATCAAACAGTCAAAGAACGCAACTGTCAACCAAAAATATGATACTCAGCAAAACTGTCCACTAACTATGACAGGGAAATCAAGACATTCTGAGAAAAGCAGAAACTAAGAGAGTTTCTGAAATTAAAACAAATGTTGTAAGAACTACGAAAGAAGTCCTTTCCACAGAGATCACAGAAAAGTGGCTGGATCAAAGTAACCAGCAATAACACAAAAAAGAACCCATCAAAATTATAGCAATAAAACCTTGCCTATAGTAGATACTGAGTGTGAAGGGCTTAAGAGTAGCAAATTAGAATTTTTTTTAAAAAAAACAAACAAATAAAATACAAACTCATTAATAAGCTGTCTATTAGAGACACATCTGAAAAATGAAGGTAAATACAAACTAAAAATCAAAAGGTGGAAAAAATATAACCAAAAAAATGGCAACCAGAAAAAAGCAAAAGTAGCAATATTAATCTCTGATAAAATAGGCTTCAGAGTAAAAGTCACTATAAATGACAAGAAAGGACACTATGTAGTGCTTAAAAGGTCAGTAACGCAACTGGACATCACCATAATAAATATTTGTGCACTGAATGATAGAGTTGCAAAATACACAAAGCAAATGTTAACAGAACTGAATAAAAAAAATAGACAAAACCAAGATGTAGTAGGAGATATCAGTACACCACCCTCAAGTAAAGATAAATGACCAGACAGAAACTCAACAAAGATTCCAAAGAATTAAACTATACAATTAACCTATTCCATCTCATAGATATATAGAAGATAATGCATACTAACAAGGCTCAGTAGACCTTCTTCTCCTGCATGTATGGAACATTCTCCAGAATATTTTATATCACAAATCAGGCCTCAATAAATAAAAAAATATGTTGAAATAATTTAATGTTTTCTCAGACTAAAATCCTATAAAATTAGCAATCAACCACAAGACGATAAAGGGGTAGGGAGTGGGGAACCAAACAAACCCATACACCTGGAAGCTGAAGAATGCCCTGCTTGAACAGGAGTGGGTAATAGGATAAATTTTTAAAAAAAGTTTCTTGAAACAAATGATAATAAAAACAAAACTTACCAAAACTCTTGGGATACAGCAAAAGTAGTACTTAGAGATTAGTTCATAGTAATAAGCAAATACATAAAAACCAAAGAATAAATGAAAATTGCTTATTAAACCCAGAATCTATAACAAATAGAAAAAAAACAGTAAACAATCCTGACAACCTCTAAGGAAAGGAAACTATAAAAAATAGAATAGACATGGATCAATGGGAATTAATTTAATAAAACACAGTAACTGAAAATGATAAATGTGAAACATAGTTTGAGTGGCAGAATGTACAACACACTATGTAAACTTTTGTATACTAACCAGTATAAAATTTTTTTTAAAAATTAGGGAGAAATAAATAGAATAGGGAACAAAACCCCTAAACTATCAAAATGAGGAATTGGTTCTGGCAAACCACTGACAAAACTAACAAAGGAAAAGAAAGATGCAAATAACCTGAATAAGAAATGAAAGAAGCCATGTTGGCTTTTGGGTTTGCATATATACTTTTTACTATGTTAAAGAAATACCCCTCTAATCCTATTTTTTAAAATATATATTTATTTATTTAAGTGTGTGTGTGTGTGTGTACCGTTAAATCAGATCTGACTGGTACAGGAGGAGATTGTCCCTCCTTCCCCGGCAGAGAATCTGGTGGATTCAAACCATGCACCTCTGGGATTGCAGTGCAGCTTCTTGTCACTAGGCCACCAGAGCTCCCCTTCTAATCCTATTTTGTTGAGTGTTTTAATCAGAAAATGGTGTTGGATTTTGTCAAAGGCCTTTTCTGCATCAATTGATAGGATCATGTGTTTCTTGTTCTTTGCTTTGTTTACATGATGATTATATTAATTATTTTTCTTATGTTGAACCATCCTTGCATACCTGTTATGAATCTCACTTGGTCATGGTTGTTTTTTTGGGTGGTTTTTTTTTTTTTAATGTATCATTGGAGTCTGTTGGCCAGGATTTTATTCAGGATTTTTACATCTATGTTCATAAGATATATTGGCCTATAGTTGTTGTGTATTTTTTTTTAAATTTTATTTTAGTGTTGTTATTTCCTGGCTTTGGTATCAAGCATATGTTTGCTTCATAGAATGAGTCTGGGAGAATTCCATCTTTTTCTATTTTCTGAAATAGTTTATGTATAATTGGTGACAGTTCTCTGAATGCTTGATAAAATTCACTTGTAAAACCCATCTGTCTGGGACTTTTTCTTGGCTGGAAGTTGTTTTATTACCTTTTCAATTTCTTCTTTTGTAATGGGTCTGTTCAAATGTTCAGTATTGGTTTATGTCAGTTTAGGTAGATTGTGCATTTCTAAGTATTTGTCATTTCCTCTAGGTTTTCATATTTGTTTGGGTATTGTTTTTCATACTATTCCAATGTTAGCCTTTTAATTTTAGTTAGTTCCGTTATGATGTTGCCTGTTTCATCTCTTATCTGGATTATTTGTGTCTTTTCCTTCTTTTCTTTGTTAGTTTTGCAAAGAACCAAATCCTAGTTTTGTTAATGGTTTAAAAAGTTTTTTTTTTAAATTTCTACTTAATTTGCTTCTGCTCTAATTTTTAAACTTTCAGTTTTTTTAGAGGGTGTTGAGTTTTCTTGCTGTTCTTCTTTAATTTGTTGGAGATGATGAGTTAGAGAGTCAATGGTCATCTTTTCCTGTCTTTTGAGGTGTTTGAATATTGCTATAAATTGACCTCTGATTACTGCTTTGGCTGTTTCCCAGAGGTTTCGGTAAGTGGTGTTTTCACTGTCATTTGTTTCAAGAAAATTTTTAATTTCGTTTTTTTATTTCTTCTAGTACCCACTCATATTCAAGGAAGGTGTTGTTCAGCTTCCAAATGCATACTTTTTTTCCTCCTCCTTTATACTCTTGTTATCCTACTTCACTGCCGAGGTGATCAAGACAGCGTTCTACTGGTACAATGACAGACACATAGATCAATAGAATAGAACTGAGAATCCAGAAATCAGCCTATCTATCTATAATCAACTGATTTTTGATAAGGAGATAAAAATCAGTTAAGTGGGGAAATGACAGCCATTTTAACAAATGGTTTTGGCAAAATTGGAAAACTATCTGCAGAAAACTCAAGCAAGATCCATACCTTACTCCATACACAAAACCCAATTCAAAGTGGATCATGGACTTGGGACTAAAACTAAGGACTATAAACTTCATTAAAAGAAAACTTGGAAGAACTCTTTAAGTCCTGATCCACAACATAAACAGTCTTCCGAGCATTCTGAAAAATCTACAAACAGGAGAAGATAAAATAGATGAAGTGGACCTTTTAAGAATAAAATCCCTATACACATGTAAAAATTTTTCCAACAGAGTAAAAAGGGAAGCCACAGATTGAGAAAAAATATTAGGTAGTGACATGTCAGATAAGGGACTTATATCTAAAATTTATAAAATAATTGAGTACCACAACAAGATAAATATAAATAACCCAATTGAAAAATGGGCACAGGATATGAACAGACACTTCACCAAAGACATTCAAATGGCCAAGGAATACATGAAGAAATATTCAAAATCCCCAGCTCTAAGAGAGATGCAAATCAAAACAACTATGAGATATCATCTCACCCCAGCACAATTTACCAGAACAGCAAACAACAAATGCTAGTGAGGTTGTGGAGAAACTGGAACCCTTATTCACTGTTGGTGGGAGTGTAAAATCATGCAACCACTATGGAAGGCTGTATGGCGCTTTCTCAAAAAGTTGCAAATAGAAATACCATTTGAGCCGGCAATTCCACTATTGGGCTATACCCCAAAGAAAAAATAACTGCCACCCAATTGGACAATTAAAACAGATTTTCAAAGGGGGAGGGAGAAGAATGAACTGGGGAGGAGGATAGAGAAAATAGTGCAACAATGATGAATGAAAACCCAAAATCTCTGTAAATGTTCATTAAAATTAATAAATTTTTTTAAAAAATAAATAAACACATAGAAACTAATAAAAGAAAAAATAACTGCCACCCAAGTGGGCATATACACACTCATGTTTATCGCAGTTCTGTTTACAATAGCAAAGAGTTGGAAGCAACTGAAGTGCCCATCAACAGATGGATGGATAGAGAAGCTGTGGTATATTCACACAATGGAATACTACGCTGCTTTGAAAACCAAGGAACTCATGAAATATTATACAAAACGTGTGACCCTGGAGGACATTATGCTAAGTGAAATGTCTCAGTCATAAAAGAACAAATACTGCATAGTGCCACTGTTGTAAAACGGGACTGACATCAGGGTTGGGGTGAGACTGAGAAAGATGGAATAAATAATGTATACTGCATTGAAGCAGATGAGGGTGAGAACTGTTTAATAGGGATATATGGTTAGGTATTATTGTTATGACAGGAGTCCAGAATGAAGTCTGCATAGTGGAGTGGATTTGGGGGAAGGGATTGTATAACAATGAAAGAATTTTCCTTTTCAAAGAGAAGAGCAAACTGGGGGTGAAGGGTGGGCAGGGAGAAAAGTGCAACAGTGGAAATCCAAAGTCTCTGTAAACTTTCATTAAAGTTAATAATAATAATAATAATTTTAAAAAGTCACTGTCTGGGCAGGAAAACTCTCCTTCCATCTTCTTGGTGTTCTGACCCTCCTCCCCTCTTTAGTTAATGCTGAAGGCAATTCATGTACTAATTAGAAACTGCTTATCCACTCATCTTAATTAAATTGCAAAATGCCTCTACAACAATAGTATCTTTGTATCATGTATCACTGAATGATTTAATGGTGTCTTTTATATTACAGAACTGTCATTAGCCCCTTAAAAATCTCTCATTGAAAACCAAACTGGAGGCTTGGATATGGAGGAAAATGTGCAACAGTGAATGAGTGGAAATCCAAGTTTTCTGTAAACTTCGGTTAAAATATAAATTAAAAAAATTTAATAATTGAAAAGGAAATAAAGGAAATTGTGGCTAACACTGACAAGAATAGGAATAGCAGAACACCAGGCTATGTTCCTGGAAACCTTTGCCTAGACCAGAAAGCTGTTATGCAAATACGGCAAGGGAACATTGCATGCTTCAAAATCAAGGAGGAAGTGCATCAGGGATGTATCTTCTCTCCATACCTTTTTAATCTATGTGAGAAACAGATCATTTAGAAGGCTGGACTTCATGAAGAAGAATGTAGCATGAGGATTTGGGGAAGATTCTTCAACAACTTGTGTTATGCAGATGACAAAACCTTGTTTGCCAAATCTGAAATGGAGCATTTTCAGCAGAAGGTTAGGACTGCAATCTTCAATATGGGTTATGTTCAACATCAAGAAAACAAAGATTCTCTCCACTGGGCCAATTGGCAGCATCATGATAGATGGAGAAAAGCTTGAGGTTGTTAACAATTTCATCTTGCTTGAATTCACAATCAACACTCTTGGCACCAGCAGTCAGGAAATCAAAAGATGAATTGTTTCAGGAAAATCTACTCAGGGACCTCTCCAGAGTTTTAAAGAGCAACAATGTCAGTCTAGAGGCTAAGGTGTACCTTATCCAGACCAGAGCTGAATGATGACTAAAGATGATAGAAGAATAATTGATCCCTTTGTGTTGTGGTGCTGGAAAAGAGATTTGAACATACCATGGACTACCACGAGAACAAAAGTTTGTCCTGGAAAAAGCAAACTCAGGCTGCTCCTTGGAGGCAAAGATTTTTAAATTTGGTCTCACACACACACTTTGGGCATATTGCCAGGAGGGGACCAGTCGTTGGAGAAGGACATCATGCTTGGGAGGGTAGAAAATTAGCACAAGAGAGGAAGATCCTGGGTTAGATGGAGTGATGCAATCACTGTGGCAATGGGGGCAGATGTGTCAAGGATGGTGATATTGGTTTAGATCAGGGTGTAGAGCTATGTTGTTCATAGTGTCATTAAGAGTCAAGTTGACTGGATGGCAAACAACAACAACTTCTATTTGGGGTTTGCTCAGCTTCTAAGGTGTGTATTTTCTCATTTTTCATGATACCTGGAAAGTTTTCTTCACAATTTTTTGTGTCCTTACCCTCACCCCCTTCTTTTTTTCTGATATTCTACTTATGTGCCTATTGTTCCTCTTCATGATGTCCCTCACTATTGTTAGGGAGTACTGGTCTGCTTTTTGCTCTAGCAGATCATTGCTGAGAGCTTTACCTTCTGTTTTGCTGATTCCATTTTCTATCTCTTCAGTTCTGTTCTTCCAATATGTTGGTAGCTTCTGAGATGTTGGTCTTAATATGTGCTGTTGATTTGACTATGATTCATAATAATCCCATGAACAATATCTCTGAAATTTGCCCTAACCTGTAATAATCTCACCTTCTCCAACATATATGACTCTATTGCCACAGGCACTATGTCAATCAATCTCGTCCATGATCTTCTCTTGTGATGATTTTCTACCCTTCCAAGTATGATGTCCTTCTTCAAGTACTGATACCTCTTGGCAACATGCCTATAGTAGGTGATACTGAATTTTAAAACTTTTGCCTTCAAGGAGAAACCAGGTTCCATCCTCTCCAGAGCAGGCCTGCTTGTTCTCTTGGCAATCCGTGGTATGCTTAGTACTCCCCTCTAGCACCACAACTCAAAGACATAGATTCTTCTTCTATGTTCTCCTTAGTTATAGTCCAGCTTTCAGATGCATAACAAGTAATTGAGAAGACCATGTCTTGGATCAGGCTCACTTTAGTCTTTAGACTGACATTGTTGCTCTTTAACATTCTGGTTAAGTCTTGGACAGCAGGTTTTCCCAATGGAGCTTGTCTTTTGATTCTGTAATGCTGATGCCAAGGGTGTTTATTTTGAATCTGAGCAAGATGAAATTACTAACAATTTCAATTGTTTCTCCATCTATCATAATTCTGCTTATTGGCCTGGGGGTTCCTAAAATTCTTCAACTTTTTTTTCCCCACTTAGTAGAAATACTTGATCATTTTTCTTTTGAATATGTGCCAGTAAATTCAATCAGATTTTCTACTTACAGGAGAGGAGATCTATTGATTCTGTGTTTTGATCAGTTTTTATGGATGATATTTTGCTTTGGTTTTGTGTGGGGTTTGAGGAAGTCTGCTTCTTCTGTGTCATTGCTGTGATAGAGTATTTCTTGCCTACAATCCTCACAGGTACTGGGTCTGATGACCTACTTTGGCCCTGGAACTCTCTGCTCCAGTAGATGGGAGGGCAACTTACCCTGCCTAAAGTCCTGGAAGGCAACTCACCCTGCCTAAAGTCTTGGAACTGATGGGAAGATTTGCCTTTATAGGATTTTTATTCCAGGCTTAATTTTTTAATTCTTTTCTTACCTTCTTTTTCATTCCTCTCTGAGTCCTCTGTATTTTAGAGTGTGAAATAACAGACCTTGACTCATCTAATACTCTTTTCTAAGCTCAATATGAGGAAAAAGGAAGGATGTGGTAGAACCTCAGCTCCTATTTCTGCACTTGCTCTATGTTCTCTCTTCTGGGGCATTAGGGATCTGCCACTGGCTTGCTTATTTCACATATATGGAGAGACAGCCAGATTCAGACCCTTCAGAGTATCACTCTGGAGCTACAACCTAAACAGAATTGCTTTTGCCAGGGTTTTTAACTGAGCTTGGGAAAGAACCAAGCGAAGAATAAACAAGATCTCTAAGGACTTTGCAGAAATAACCTAGCTTTGGGCCCACCAAAGTACTCTGTACTCTAGATGCCATCCAGAGTGAAGTGCTTGTCTGGAGAGCTGCTTGATTTCATTGAGATGGTCCAGTGACCTGAATGTGGACCCAAGTCAGAGACCTCAATCTGTGCACAATCCTGACCTGGATTTTCTGAATAATCTGGAGAAACACAGGCAGCTTCTTTATGGCTTCATTTCTCTGCTTGCCAAACAGGATGGGAACACTTACAAACTGTCCCTTCTAGGCTTCTGTGTGTGTGTGTGTGTGAGACATCTAGGCATGTCTTCCCTTCCAAGCATCCAGGGAAAGTGTTGCTCTCTTTTCATGTCCTACCTTGTTTTTGTGGTTTGGTTTTTTTTCTCTCAGCTGCTCAATTATCTAAGAATTGATATTCTACTAAGCCTTCCCCAAAGAACTCTGGTGGTGAAATGATTAATTATTTTGTTGTTACTTGAAAACTATATGGTTTTAACCTATTAGCTTCCCTGTGAGAGAAAAGACCTGGTCATCTTCTTCTGTAAAGACTGCTCTTAGGTGCCATTGAGTTGACCAAGACTCAGCAGTCCTCCATATGTAGAAGAGGCAAGAATGATGAGTCATTGTCTTCTCAAGTCATGGTCTTCTCAATTGCTCTTTGGAGGCAAGAATGATGAGGCTTCACATCACATACTTTGGACAGGTTGCTAGGAGGGCGTATTCTTTGGAAAGGGACATGATGTTTGCAAGGGTGGAGGGTTGGCAAAGGAGAGGAAGATTCACGTACAGGTGGATTATCATGGTGACTGCCACAATGGGCTCTTGTGTGTCAGAAAGTGTGAAGATGGCACAAGATAGGGCAGAATTCAGATCTGTTGTTTATAGGGCCACTATGAGTTATACTAGACTCAATAGCACCCAACAACAACAAGAAGATTGCAATCCTACGGACAAGTGATATGAATCTTGCCCTACCCTATACCATGTTCATAATCTTTGATATGGTCAAACCCATTGTTACAATCACTGTGTCAAACTATCTAAACCATCTTGCCAAAGACTTTCCTTTCTTTCCCTGATCCTCCATTTTTCCCAGGGGAGCTCTGATGGCCTAGTGTTAAGAAGCTGCATTCTAATCCCTAAGGCATATGGTTCAAATCTACCAGCTGCTCTTCAGGAGGATAAGCAATCCCCTATCGTATGATTTATTGCCTCTGAAAACCTACTGGAGGGTCAGGTATGAGTCTGTTCAGACTTGAAGGTGTATAACAATTACCACCTTTCCCAGCATGATGACTTTTTCCATGGAATAGACCCTCCTGATAACATGTCCAACTATGTGAGACCAAGTTCCATCATCTACTTCCTCCAAGACAGACTTGTTTGTTTTGACAGTCAAGGAAACCCTATGAGGCTTTTCTGCTTTGTTCCGTATTGTCACTAAGTTAGAACTGAGGGCCCACAACAACAATAATTGTCCCCTTACTCAGGTCATCCTCCAACTGAGACGCTGTAGTTTTTTTCTGTCCATTGCCTGATTGGAGACAATGTGATATTTACAGGAGACTCAGCTTTTGTAGAGTGGCTATTCTTTAGGGGAAAAGGCACAATTGTGGGGCAATAACTATTTTGGAGAAGAGATTATAGCCTCTGCATATAATAATGAGTTAATTTAAAAAATCTGTTTCTATCCAAGTAAATTTTGACTCATTGTGACCCTCTATCAGACTCTGGTGGATTTGGACCACTGCCTTTTTTTGGGGGGGTTGGTGATATGTAATACAGTATTCTGCCAGAGTGCCTTAAAGGCTTAGCTATTACTGTTATGTACTGTACAGTCAAATCTATTCATAGCTTACCCTCCAGCAGACTTTCAGAGGCAGTAAATCACATGGTAGGAGATTACACAATTTTCTCCCTTAAAGCAGATGGTGGATTTGAAAGGCTTACTAGTAAAGGGTTAAAATGTTTTCAGGAGACCTAGCTTTTGTTGAGTAGCTGTTCTTTAGGGACAAAGACACAACTGTAGGCAGTTAAGATTGGGCAAAAATATTTCGGCTTTACCTTAGTTTTAGCTACATTCCAAGCTGAAGCCCTTCCCTGCTTGACTTTGTGGTTTATAGTTAAAGGTTAACTTCAATATTAATTTATTTTCCCTAAAACAGTCAGGACCCCTTAGTAGCAGCCTTGAGAGGGTAGTTAAAACTAGTTACCATGACCTAGGCACAACCATACCCAGATGTCACCATCACCTAGGGATGCCATCATCATCTGGACTACCTCAGGAAAATGAAGGTGTAATCAATGACCTTTCCTGATAAAAACCTTTGCCTAGCCTCCAGGTGAAGAGACACTTGGGAAGCTCCTATCTCCTGTCCCCTATATACATACTCATATATAATAAAGCTCTTGCTTACCATCTGGTAACTATTTCTGAGATTGGCTTTCAGTAGGTGGTAATTGACCCTTGGTTGTACAGTAATAAGACTGACTGGCACAGGGATGCCCTACTAGTTTCACACACTGAATTCTATCCTGAGACTTTGGTCTCAGTTATACTATCTAAGGACAGGAAGAGCTAAGGATTGTATCGCATTTGTAATCACAACCATAGCACACGCTCTGTGTCAAACCCTGGTCTAAGTACTTCCTTCTAGGTACCAGTTTGTGGATTTAAAAGTCCAGCTTTTGAGCCAGCAGCTATTTGTGCATACACACACACACACACACACACACACACACACACGTGGACTCCTTGTCAGCGAGTCATAACAGACTTCATAGCTGACCCTCAAGTATGTGAGCCTGTAAATCGCAGGAGGAGATTGCCCATCTTTCTCCCATGGAGCCACTGGTGGATTGGAACCACTGGAGAGCACAGCCTTTGAACTAGCAGCACAACTTCCTAGGGGCTCACAGACATAGAAGGTGCCCAAAAGGCTGGATGAGTGATCGAGCACGTTTCCTTCCTAACGTCAGGGAAGCGTGGGGAAGACGAGTCTCTTGGGCAATGCTGACTTGTAGTGTGACCCAAGGAGCCTGAAGAGGCTCCCGGAGGGCTGGGCAGGCAGCAGGAAGGCGGTGACAGGGCCACCAGAACTTCGGCACTGCACGCAGGAATAGGTCTAGGGGCAGGAGCGGAGAGAGGAGGACAGCCATGCCCCCAGGCGGGAGAGCGTGGTCAACAGCCACCCTGCGAGGTAAAGGGAAGAACACTTTTTAACCTGGAGCAAAGACTCTGAGAACGCAAAAGAAAGAGGGGAGGGAGACGTCCACTTGAGGGGGAAAGGGGTGGAGAAAGAGGAGGAAGAAGTGGGAGGAGGGAGGGCGACCGGAGTGCGACAGACACGCTTAAAAAGAGGGTGGGAGAGGGAGGGACGACTGCCAGCAGGCAGGCGGAGAAGAGGCGCCCAGCGAAGGAAGCATTGAAAATCCCCACCAGGAGGAGAGCACCAGGTAAGAGGAGACGCGAATTTTAAGGGATAAAATGACAAGTTACTGCGAAGCAGCCTCAAATTCCAGACTAGATGAAACCAAACTCCTCCGTACCTGTAAGTTTATGCGCTTCCCTTCTCACTATTCCACTGTGAGACTGGGGTTTGGATGTACCCAAGAGGACAGAGTGGAGAATCAGATCGCTTATTGACTTACAAGGAGCTGCAGAAACGTGAGTGGAAGGCCTTCCATGGACGGCAGCTTCTTTCAGAGTTGCAGCTTCTGAAGGCATCTTAGAACCAGGTCTTTGGTCCACTTCCAAACATTTCTATTGAGATGGAATTGGCCCTTTAAACAACGAACACCAGCATTGTTTTATGATGCTTCTTCTAGGTAGGGATTTTTTTTTTTTAAAAAAAAAAACTTTCTGAAGAATCTAGGGGAGAATTTTTATTTTTCCCTCCCTCTCCCCCTAAGGCATGTGGGGCGGTTTAAAAATATTCCTCGCTTAGTTTCCTGCAGTATCATGTCCCCCTGTGCCATTGCTGCTGGTGAGAAATCAGCTTGTGAGTCTGTCAGAGGACAGCGGCTGGTGAGAGGCCGGCAGGAAGCTGGAAGAGGGCCCTGCTGCAGTGCTGGCCCCTCTTAGAACAGAGTGAAGCAGAGGACAGCAGAGAGAAAGAGACCTCTGCCATTCCTTGGGGCCTTTTCTGAACACATGGCTAAAGCACCCAGACTCAGGCGCCAGGAAACTTGGGTGCTGGTCCACTGAGTTACCTATGTTGCCTTGGACTGGACACTTCACTCTCCTGGGCTTCAGTTTCCTCATCTGTTAAAGGAGGATGTTGAAGTAAAATGACTCCTCTGCAACGCAAAATCTCAAACCAAACAAATCAAAACACCCCAAATCAAATCAGTAGCTACCGAGTTCATTCCAGCTCATGGCTCTCCTGTGTGACAGGGCAGAACTGTTCCTTTAATGCTTTCTTGCTGTAATCTTCATGGCAGCCGATTGCCAGAACTTTCTTCTGTGGTACTACCACTCAGTGGGTTCAAACCACCAACTGTCAGTCTAGAAACTGAACGTGCACCACTTGTGAATGTGGGCCACTCCATGTAGAAACTAAAAGACATTTGACCCCATGGTCTGACATACCTGCTATGCCTGATTCAATTTTCCCTTTATCACCTTTCCCAGTATCTTTTAGAGAAAGATAGGCAATCCCCTCCTGCGTGATTGACAGTCTCTGAAAACCTGCCAGAAGGTCAGCTCTGAGTTGATTCCCACTCCATGGTAATGATGAGTATCCTCAACAATGTGTGAAGATCTAGTTCTCACTCTTCAGCACATCACTCAGGTGACTGTTTCCTGAATCAGGCTCTGACCAGAGAGATCTGACTGGACTGAGCAAAGGAAGGACCATGTAGAGAGTAATAGTCTGTGAGCCGGGGGACCTAGGAGAAATCCAGAAAAACTGAACGTAGAAGCAGCAAGGCCTGTGTGTGGAGGTAGGACGTCTCTGTCTGTCTGAGGAGGCGTAGGCTCACTACTGGGGACACGAGCTGATACTTAAAGCCAGACTTTCACGTCAGCAGGCCAGTGACCTCCAACTCCCACCCACGGCCTGGAATCACTGCCCAGCTCAGACCCTGATTCATTATTCTCTAGAGACACCTCTGAACGTTCTACCTTCTGTCTGGGCTCCTGAGGGTGGCAGAGTTGTTTGGAGACTGCTGCCCTGGCAGCTGCCAGCGAGGAGCTCTGCTGGCTACAGCATGGCTGGCAGAGCACCCTGGAGGCCTCTTCCTCATCCAGACACACAAAGTTCTTGTTGCCCTGCTTGACACGCTGCCTTGGGAAACTAGCCATTGTTCTTATCTGCCACACTCCCGCTCTTCTCCCTTCCACAAAATATACTGACCTAAAAGCTCTAAGCCTTTGGAGCCGTAAGAGAAGAGGCTCTTGGATTGCCAGGTAGTCTCGTCCTGTGACTAGTAAGGAGAACAAGGTTTAGAAAATTCAAGTGACTCGAAAACTTCAGCCAGGGAGACTTGGGTGGGAGAATGTGCCCCTCTGTTTGCACTGCTCACTCTGCTCTTCATGTGCTCTGGTGACGGAGGGTGCTACATGCTGCACTACTAACTGAAAAGCTGGTGATTTGAACCCACTATCCATTCCTTGGGAGAAAGATGGCACGATAGAGGATCGCCATGAGACAGAGTGAGTGATGCCTTGGAAACCCCGTCATTGGTTACCTTTTCCTGGCCTCCTTCCCCCAAGTCTCCCTGCTCCTTCTCTTTGAGCATCTTTGCAATTTCGTTTTCTATTAGTGACTCCCCACTTGTCCACCTGTTCCTCATCTCAACCCTACATCTTGATATGGTGGGGAAGGAGTGCTCTGAACTCCTTGACATAAGGATTTACATTGTGATTTTTTTTATCTACGTCCCTGTTGAGTCCAGAATGTCTGAGACTGGGAGCCTGGAACTGCATGCTAAATATGGGTGCAGGATTCAAATGAACCTGACGTTTCAAGTCTCTGCCTTTCCTGGAGCCCAAAGCACTTCAAACTATGGACTCTCAGAGCTAGAACAGACTTGAAGACTAGTTGAAGTAGACAGAAGACTGTCCACCCCTTATTAATTAGGGACAGAAACTATCTCAGAGCAGAGAGGTGATTTCTCAGTATCACCTCTCAACAGGGACAGAGTTATAATCTTCTCTCCAGGACATGGTTTCTTAGCCAGTGTGCTTTCTACAATGTGTTCAGTTCTCTGAGCTCTGGATCAGACTCACATAAACATTTGTGGGTATAAATGGGGTGAAAAATAATAGAACTCTCTCCTTTCCCTTGAGGTGTCATCTGGTCCCACTTTCTGTCTTGCTCCTCTGTATGTGCCATCATCGCCAGCCGTAGCTGGGCTGAGCTTGGATCAGAGGGCCTGAGGAGCCTGAGGGAAAAGGGTAACATTTTTTCATCCCTTGAAAATGCCTTCAGGAATCACAGTCACCCCACAAGTCCCTCAGCCCTGAAGGAGTTGGTCAGTCCTTCTATGAGAGGCTGAAGAGGGTCTTCTCTCTATATGAGAGAGTGTGTTTGTGTCTTGAAGAAATTCTGGGGCTGTTGAGTCTGTTGGACTCTTGGTTACCCAAACATTACAAAGCAGAATTGCTCCATAGGGTTTTCTCAGTGGTAAACCTTTAACAGAAGCAGTTCTCTAGGGTTTTCTGTCTGTTTCTCTCACCAACCTTTAGGTTAGTAGCTGATCACAATGTCATCAAAACTCCCAGTGGCTTCTTTGGCCCCAGAGGCATGCTCTTCAGGCTACAGAGCAGCCCCAGCAGAGATGGATGGTACAGGTGCCCACCCCAGGAGCTGCTGGAAGCATAAGCCAGGAAGGACCCTGGGCTCAAGCAGCCAGCAGGACTGCCACCCTGTAACCTGGATTGTTGGATACTGACCCTACCTCTGTTGTTGTTGTGGACCATTGAGTTGGTCCATAGCTGACCCTCTCGCGGGTTTTCAGAGGCAGTTAATAGCACAGGAGGAGATTGTTCATCCTTTTCCCTTGGAGTAGCTGGTGGAATTGAACTGTGTGCTTTCAACCTCACCTCTAGCAATAGACAATTTAAACAGAGCTGGGAGCCTCTCTGTGTGGCCCTGTCACAACAGGAACCAGAAACCCTGCATCCCTCAGGGCCAGGGAGACTCAAGGCCCAGGCTCTACCTGTCGTCCTGAGGAAGGCGCCTTCCACCAAGGATCCCACAGCTCTCTGTAGGGTCTAACTCCCACAAGGCCCTTTCTTAGGCTTAGCCGGTAAAAGGGAGAGATGCTAATTTTCCCAGGAAGCCTCAGGGCTCTGAGAAAGGAAGCTGACTTCCTCTCTATTGTCAGAAGCTGGTTTTGCTGAATGACAACTTGATGCCACTTTATAAATCAATTGTTTCTGACACAATAGTAAGTAATGGGCAAGAAATGTCAGCAATCCACCCAACTTTGTAAGAAAAGGAGAGAAGATCTCAGAATCACAGAAATTATAGTTAAATAGCACAAACTAGACTTAATCTACCTTGGCAGACTCACGATACAGACTTCAGGAGATAGCAGATGCAGTAGTTTGGGGATCAGGATGCTTCTTCCCTCCAAATCAACGTATTTCTCTTCTAAGTGGTGGCAAGCCAGCTTCTGATGTACCTTTGTCCTATTGGATTGGTAGCCAGAGCTCAGATGTGCTTCAGCAGCCCTGAAGGAAAGCATGGCTTTCATAAGGTGCACTCATGTGGAGCTCAACCCCAGACTCTCTTTAATCTGGGCTTGAATTAAAGAAATATTAGGAGGCACAAGAATGAGAGGGCTCCTATTTGAGTAGAGCCTTTGTACTTCTCCATCCCTACCCTAGAGGGTCTTGATGTCTAGTGGAACAGGTAGGTAATTTACAGCTAAGTTGATATCCTTCTTGTTATCTACATTCCCCTACCTCCCCTAGTGCCACATGAGGGTCCTTGCCATCTCGTCTAACCAACCTGCTGCAATGTCACTTATCCATCAAGTTGTCTGGATGGATAGTGTTTATAAGACTTTTTCACTAGAAAATACTAGAAAAGAAAGGGACAAATTAATGTTATTGAGTTCTCCTGTGGGACCAGTCCTTGGAGAGGGACATCATGCTTGGGAGGGTGGAGAGACCATGCAAGACAGGAAGACCCTGGATGAGGTGAATTGATTCAGTGACTGGGGTAATGGCGGTAGGTGTGTCAGAGACAATAAGGTTGGAACAGGATAGAGAGCAGCATTAAGGGCTTTTGTACATAGGGTCGCTATGAGTCACAGGTGACTCAATGGCACATAACAATAAACAGCAATGTGCCAAATGTTTTTTTCAGTACTTCTAAATACTCATGGTTTTTCCCATTGTTGTATGTAAATTATTGTTGGAAATGTTGTTGTGTACCATTAAGTCAGAAATTACTTATAGCTGACCTTCCAGCAGGTTTTCAGAGACGGTAAATTGCCCAGAAGAAGACTGCCCGTCTTTCTCCTGTGGAGTAGCTGGGAGATTTGAACCATGAGCCTTTGTGTTGGATAACTCCTTACTTCTAATCCACCAGAGGAAACCAATTCAACAATTTCTATATACAATTCATGAATGTTGATGGCATCCTCTAGGTTGAGCGACAGTTCTCTTTCTCCTTTGCCTAATTGTTTCTCCCTCTTAACACAGGCTCACTGCCCCCCAAACATTCTGTCTAGATTTTCAAGTTGCTTTTGTCAGCTTGATCCTATGTGCCTAGTTCTTCAAACTAGTACAACTCTCAAGGCAGACATTATTTACTAATTAAGAGAAACTATATTTTTTAAAGATCTAATATTTATTGTAATGGTTGTTAAATTCTTTTTAAAAAATTTTTTATTAATATTTTAACAAAAGTTTACAGAAAACTTGGATTTCTATTCATTCATTGTTGCACATTTTCCTCTTTACTGTGGTTAAGGCCATGCAGCTACTAATCAAAAGGTCGTCAGTTCAAACCCACCAGAGACTCTTCATGGGGTGGGGGGGATGTCATTCTGCCTTCTCCTGTGAAAATTTACAGCTTTGGAAACTCTCTGAGACAGTTCTTTTGTTTTTGTTTTTTTTTAATTTATTTTATTATTTTTGTGTGCGTATACTGTCAAATCAGATCTGACTGGTACAGGAGAAGATTGTCCCTCCTTTCCCGGCAGAGCATCTGGTGGATTCGAACCATGAGCCTCTGGGTTGGTAGTTTCTTTTTTTTTTTTTTAAATTTTCTGAGACAGTTCTGTTGTATCCTACAAGGCTGCTATCAACTCAATGCAGTGAGTTTGGGGCATGGTATTGTTACCTGATTTAAAGAAGACATTGGGGGTTATTTTTGGTTTAGGATCAAATAGTATTCAGGTAGTAGTTTCAGGAGTCTGACCAGTTTCAATGGTTTGAGAAAGTTTGGATTCCATGGGAATTTGAAATTCTATTCCTTGTTTGGTCAAGATTCTTTCACAGAATTGTTAATCAAATGTGCAGTAACGGTAGCCAGGCACCATCCAGTTCTTCTGGTCTCTTGCAAAGAAAGTAACTCTTCACTGAGTCAGTTAGCATTCCATTTTCTCCAATTTCTGACTCATCATCTCTTTTCTCTGTTGCTCCAGACAAATAGAGAGCAAGTGCTGTACTTGGATGGCTGCTTGCAAGCTTTAAAGACTCCAGGAGAAGGGAGGAAAATGTGTAACCATGAATGAACGAAAATCCAGCTTTTCTGTAAACTTTCATTACAATCATAATTTTAAAAAGGGGTGGGAGAAAGTTTAGATTTCTTTTTAAAAAATAAAGACTCCAGGTATAGAATGAACTAAGAGGCAGAACTGTAGCACTGAAAAACAGTGTAGGTCAGTTCCCTGGGATGTCTTGTGAAACCATAACTCTAACCCTCCAAATCAAGACACCAAATCCTCTGAGGTGTGTGTTGTACATTAGCAGCCTCAGAAGCTTTTTTATATGTGATACATATCACATTTGCCAATTCAGCTTTTCACAGGTTTCTAAACTGAATGATATCAGTTATACCAGTTGGCTGTGCAACAATTGCCCTTAAATAATGCCAATTATTTATCACCATAATTAGATATTCTTATTTCCCTCTCCCTCTCTCCCAGCCTTGAATCAACAAATTCTTTTATCTCCATGAGTCAACTTCTCATTTACAGATGAGGAAAACCCTGAGAGGTTAAGGGACTAGGGCTCCTAACTGGAGCGTGATGGAGGCAGGATTCTAATCCCACTGTTCCTTAGGAACCATGAGTCTCACCACCTAATTATTTCTGTTTTGCTGCTCTTGTTCCAACTTGAATCAGTGGAACACCAGAGCCTTCTGTTTGGCCAGCTGAGAACCTGGCAGTAGACACTGCTGCAGCTAAGAGTACTCACTGGCTAAAAAAGGAAATAACTTTCTATGTGTGAATTCTGGCCAAATGGTGGCAGATGCTGAAGAGTCTGGGAATCCTGACCACTATGGACTGAAGTCCCCGATATAATCATTAATTCTAAGAACAGCATATGCAAGAGACAGCCAGCCAATAAGTCAGAGGCTAAAAGGGAAAGCCCTGGGCCTCATAGGGAGCTGGGGAAAGCCCTGTGAGGGGAAAAAATAGAGACTGAAGTTGTAGTAGTCCCAGCATTGTTACCAGCAGTGAGACCTTGGTTCTCTTTGATATAATATTATTTTTCCCTTTTCAGAAACATGGAGACAATATGGGCTTTGTTGTCAGGCAAGACCAAGTTCAAGTCCTTTCTGCATTGTATGCATTTGTTCATACACTTCTGAACCTCAGTTTTCTTATCTGTCAATTGGGATAATACTACTTTCTCTCAAGCTTCATCTGACATTCTTTGGACATACTGCAAGGCAGGATCAGGTCTTGGAGAGGGATGGCATTCTTGGGAGGATGGAGGGACAGCACAGAAGAGGAAGACCCTCTATGAGGTGGATTGATTCAGTGACTGGGGTAATGGGGGTAGGTGTGTCAGAAACAATGAGATTGGTACAGGATAGAGCATGGTTTAGAGCTGTTGCACATAGAGTCACTATGAGTCACAGGTAATGGCATGTAAAAACAACAACAACAACAACAGGGTTAATGTAAAAGAAAACACAGTAGTAGTTTTTACATGTGCAAAAATGTTTAACTTCATGGTATCTGTTCTTTTTATTACTTAACTTCCCCAGATTCTAATTTTAATCTTGCATTAAACATAAAGGGCTGAGATTGATTAATTTCTAAGTTCCTTTCAACTCTCTAGTATTCTATCTTATCGCTAATAAGATATTAGAAAGAATAAGTAAAAGTGGATCATTATATGTTGTTGTTAGGTGCCATCAAGTTGGTTTCAACTCCAAGCAACATTGTGCATGAGGGAACAATCTGGTCCTGTGCTGCCCTTACCAGTCATTACCAGTTTTTAACTCATTGTTGCAGCTGTTTTCTACCGTTTTGTTGACCTTTTGCTTTGCAAAGAATGATATCTTTCTTTGGGGACTGGTCCTAATCACTTTTTCAAAGTACTTGAGATGAAAATCAAATCATCTTTTCTTTTAAGGAACATTCTGGCTTGCAAGACAGATTTGTTCCTCCTTCTGGCATCCTATGGCATAATCACTATTCTTTGCCAACACTATCATTCCAATGCATCAGTTATTCTTGAGTCTTCCTTATTCGTTGTCCAGCTTTCACCTATGTAAGAAGCAATTGAAAATACCACGGCTTTTATCAGATGCACCTTAGTCCTCAAAATGACATCCTTTCTTTTTAGCACTTTAAACATGTCCTTGGCAGCAGATTTGTCCCATGCAATATGTTGCTTGATTTCTTGACTGCTGCTTCTACAGAGGCTTTTTATTTTCTTGATATTGATGTATAATCCATACTGATCTTTATTCTTGATCCTTTTTGCTTTCAGCAAGCAAGGTTGTGGCATTTGTTAGAGTCTTCCTCTAGTCCTGATGCTATATACTTCTTCATACAGTCCAGTTTCTTGGATTATTTGCTCTGCACACAGACTAAGTGTGGAAAAAGAATACAATCTTAATAGAGACTTTTCTGATTTTAAACTGCGTGATATTCCCCTATTCAGTTCAATGGCTGTCTCTTGGTCCACATTTGAGTTACTTCTGAGCACAACTAATTGTTCTGGAATTCCCATTCTTTGCAAAGTTGTGCATAGTTTTCTATGATTCACACCTTCAATTGCCTTTGCATAGTTAGGAAACAAAGATAAAAGTCTTTCATGTATCTTGTACTCTCAGTCTAGATCTATGTGACATCAGTAATGATACCCTGAGTTCATGTCTTGGTCTGAATCTATCTTGAATTTCTGGCAGTTCTCTGTTGATGTACTACTACAATAATTTTAAAATTATCTTCAATAAATCTTGCAATGTTAAAGATATTGTCTCTATTTCTACATTCTGTTGGATCATCTTTCATTGAAACATTCACAGACATGAGTCTGTTCCGGTGAGTTGGCTAATTATCTGTCTTCTAATTACTTTAATAGATGAGTGAGCACATCTAGTCCTTTAAAAAAACTTCTCAATTGATATTTTGTCGATCCTCGGGTTCTTGTTTGTCTTCACTGACTTCAGGACAACTTGGACTTTTTTCATTACCATTGATTCTTGTTCATATGCTACTTCCTGAAACGATTTATTGTTGACCAGCTTTCTTTTGGTACAATGACTTCCATCTTCTTTTTTTGATGTGTCCCGTGGGATCTCTCCCTATTAGAATGGGACACTTGACTTTTTTTCTTAGTTCTTTAGGCTTGAGAAGTGCTCTGACAATGCTCTTCCCACTTGGCTTTCTAATTACAAGTATTTGTACCTTTCATTATATATAACACTGTAATTTAGCCTTCTCTAAGTCATCCTTTTAAATAATCTGTTCAAATCTTTCATTGCTATTATGTGCCATCAAGTTAAATGTGACTCATAAAGACCCTTTTAATAGCATATCTAAACCCTGTCCTATCCTGTGCCACCCTCACCATCTCTAACATACTTGAACCCGTTGCTGCAGTCATTGTATCAAGCTAACTCACTGAAGGTCTTCCTCTCCTTCACCAACCTCTCCCTTTCCAAGAATAACATCCCTTTCCAAGGAATCATTCCTCCTAAAAATATGCCCAAAGCATTTTTTTCCATTCACTTTGGTCATTCTATGTTTAAGAGCAAGATTCACTATCTCTTCTGACATTTGTTTTGATCTTTCCTGTCTTTTTAATGACCTTTTGCTTTCTTCATCTATGATGTCATCTCACTGCTTATTTGGCATTTGGTCATTAGTGTTCAATGTGTGAAATATATTCCTTAGATGGTCTCTAAATTTAAATGGGATATTTATATGGTCATATTTTGGCTCTGTGGACTTCATTTCCTTTTCTTCAGCTTCACCTTCAACTTGAGTATGAGCAAGTAATACTCTGTTGTGTGTTCAGTTCCTAGCTTTTTTTTTTTTACCAATGATATCGAGCTTCTCTATTGTCTCTTACTACAGGGATGGTTTGATTCCTTTGTTTTCCATCCAATGATGTCTACATGTATGTTATTGTTGTTAGGTGACATCAAGTCCAGTATAACTCATAGTTATCCTATGAACAGCCAAGCTGAAACTTGCTCTCTCCCGTTGCCATCCTTACCATCTCTGAGACCCTAGAGGAGTCCATTGTTAAAGTATCAGTCCATCTCACTGGGAGCCTGCTGCATGTATAGTTTCTGTTTATACTGTTGAAAAATGGTGCTTGCTATCAATGATTCGTTGGTCTCACAAAATTTTACCATGTGACTTCTGGAGTCATTTCTATCACCAAGGTCATATTTTTTTCAGCTACCAATACTTTATTTCCGTCTTTTTCATACCAATCACCAACAACTACCAACTCATATTTATTGCATGCCTGATTCATTTCAGATTGCCAAAGTTGGTAAAAATCTTCAATTTCTTTATCTTTGACATTAGTTATGGACTAATAGTTGTATTGATAGGCTTTTCTTGCAGGCATGCAGATAGATGTTATCCAGTTACTGAGAATGTTGTACTTCAAGAGTAATATGTTCTCTCTGGCAAAGATGGAGCTCTGGTGGCCTAGTGGGTAAGTTGATGCTCTATTAACTCTAACACAGGCTGTTGAAACCCACTAGCCGCTCGGCAGGAAGAAGTTGGGCAATCATCTCCCCAGCTGAGCATCAGTTCTGACGGCCAGCTGAGCTATCCTTTGACAAAGAATGCAATGCCAGTCTTCAGTTTGTCTTATTCAAAATGGCTGATGCATGTCCATTCCCATACACTAATGCCTGGAATTATCTGTATGAATTCCATTTTATTTGTGATGACTTCCAGTTTTCCTAAACTCTTACTTCTTACAATTCTATGTTCCATTTCCCACTGTTCTTGGGATGCGATGTCAACAAATGAAGGTCCTGGGAGCTTTACTTCATCTGTGACATGAAAATTTACTCTACTTTGATGACACACCTCTTTTCTGCTTATAGTCTGAGGGCCTTCCAATATAAGGGCTTATTCTTTGGCAATGTATCAAGACAATGTTCTGTTCAAAAGACTTTCAATGACCAGTATTTTCAGAAGTAGATCATCAAAATGTCTTTTTAATTTTTAATCTGGAAGCTCTACTGGAACCTGTCTGCCCTGGGTAACTCTGCTGGTCTTTAAAATAACAGTGACCTCAGCAACAGGCAAGCCACCACAGTACAACAAACTGACAGACAAGTGTTGGTTTCTTGAATATGACTTTTGTTAATTACTGCTTAGGTACTAATCATCAGTCCCCATGGAGTTATTAACAAGGATCTCACAACATCTCGCTATAGCTGAATATCTTCATCTGTCTCTTCTCCTTCACACTTTGTAAATATTTCTTCTTTCAACATCTCAAGAAGGAACATGTTTATCCTGGCATAATTCGCTCCTTCTACTTTGCCTGCTTCCCTCCACCTCCTTGGCTTTGAAACCATTGTTTGTCAGCAGGATGTCTCTGAGCGAACCTCTCTGCTTTTTCCAGAATTAAGATAATAAAATTAAAAAAGGAGTTGATTATCTGCTGTTGTCTGAATGAGGAGGAACACTACAGTGAGCACTTTATCTTGCTCATCTGACTCTAGCTCTGTTTTCTCTTTCTCGCCTCTTAACAGTGATCAGACCTCTGTCTTGCAGGTCCTCCTTCCTTCTTGCTGTTGATAGTTGCCATGGAGAAGTGGTGACTCGTGTCGACCCCAGGAGTGCAGAGTAGAACCGTGCAGTTGGGTTTGCAAAGCTGTGACCTTTCAGAACTTTGGGCTTTACTTTTGATGGTCCTCTGGATGGGCTTGAACTACTAACTTTTCAGTTGGTAGTCTAGAGCTTTGCCAGCCATTTGTACCACCCAGGGATTCCTGCTTGCCCGCTAGACTTCTAATTTTGAAGGAGTTGTCTGTAGTATCCAATAACTCTGTCTATATTACCTACCTGTGCTTCTCCCTAGGGTTGAACCAAATCAGGAAAATAATAAAAACTCAAAACTACTGCCATAGATTCTGACTCACAGCAGTAAAACTGCCCACAGGGTTTCCAAAGCCATAAATCTTGATGGAAACAGACGGCCTCATCTTTTGCTGAGTTTTTGGTGCATTGGAATGGCTGCCTTTTGGTTAGCAGTTGAATGTCTCAACCAGAGTGCAAGCAGAGCTCCTTAGGAAAAGAATATAAATCCTAAGGAGAGACTGGTCCTTGGAGAGGGACACCATGCTTGGGAGGGTGGAGGGACAGCGCAGGAGGGGAAGGCCCTCTATGAGGTGGATTGATTCAGTGACTGGGGCAGTTGGGATGGGTGTGTCAGAGACAGTGTGATTGACGCAGGACAGAGCAGAGTTTAGGGCTGTTGTACACAGGGTCGCTATGAGTCACAAGCGACTCGACGGCACATAACAACAACAACAACAAGAGTAACAACTCCCTATCCTAGTAACTGTACTCACAGCTATCCTGGCAGCAACTATATATAGCCAGTTTTCGGTGACACTTGGTAAAGATTTGCCAAACAAAGGAATATGAGGCGATTTTGATAGAATTCTTAGGGCAGGATCTTTGCACTCAGCCAAGATGAGAACTGGGTTTGAATCTCATTCTACTACTTACACAGTGTATGGTCTTGCTCTAGGTATATTTACTGACCTGTGGAAAAAGAAGAGTAATTAATAGTCCCTCCAAGTAGCCCTCGTGGCACAATGGCTTGGACACTCACCAGAAGTTCGGTAGTTCCAAGTCATCCAGTGGCTTCCCATGAAAGAGAACTGACAATCTTTTTCCATAAAGATTACAATTTAGAAAGGCTCAATAGAGAATAGGAAGCTGTTGAGAATAATAAAAAAAATCATAGGGAGCTGTTATGAATAAAAACCAAACTTCATAGTACCTTAAAAAAAATAATCTCTCCACCAATCACATGTCAGCTTGTTTTACTGTGGTGATTTCCACTTACTAATAACACTGGAAGTGATATCACTGACATTTTAACTATCAGCAGAGTCACATATGGTGGACACATTTCAGTTGAGCTTCCAGACTAACATGGACGAGGTAGAAAAGCCTAGGTGTTAACTTAGTCAAGGAAAATCCCATGGAGCACAATAGGATTTTACTTGCTATAGGGACAGGAGGTGAGCACTCTGGGTTAGGAGACACTCGAGATTCACAGTGGCTACAATGATAACATGGAGCGTGCCAGCGATGGTAAAGCTCTGCTCACCACTCTGTTGTACAAAGGTCAACACGAGCCAGAGTTGACTCTGTGGCAGCTAGTGACAACAGCAGTGTCTACCTCCTCAGGTTAAAGTCCTTGTGAGAATCGAATGAGAAGACACATGGCAAGCAACTGGCAGAGTCTCTGGCACATAGAGTGATCTCAGTAGGTGCTGTTTTGTGATGATGAGGAGGATCACATAGATTAAAATAATAACTCTGTGTAACTCTAGGCATATTAAAACTAGGGCTGAAAATCTTACAGGATAATAAAATGGCTAAAGGTGCCTGAGGATACACTTGCTCATGTAATTCTCCCCAGTAATTGATTCTTGTTGTTGTGTGCCATCGAGTCTGAACTGAGTCATAGCTGACCCCCCCAATGGGTTTTCAGAGGCAAAGAATCACACAGGAGAAGATTGTCCATCCGTCTCCCACAGAGATGCTGGAGGAATGAAACTGCGTGCCTAGTACTTTAGAGAGAAACTATTGGAGTGAAAGGAAATCAGAAAAGTATGCTACAAATGAAAAATGGCCCTAAGAGTTCTGAAATGATGGTTACACATGACCCTCTGTTTTTTTAAAACAACTTTTGATGTTTGGTGTAGCACAAGTTCCCACTAATCATTTTTTTTTAAATGGAACTGGTATGATTCTTTGTCTGTAGCCTTCACTAATGAGACTCTTTGGAACCTTTTGAAAAAGAATTATCCTAATTGGGAAGCAAGTCAACCCTGGCCGGTATCACATTCCACTGTGTGTTGGCCCCAAGGGATTGTTATTATTTCTGTGAATACCAATCTTTACTGAGAACCAGAGATCTGGTAAAGACTATCCAGAACATGTGTCACTGTTCAGAATTGGACTTGGGCTCTGTGAAGTAGTCTTAAAATCTAATTTTGACAAACTCAAATGCACTCTCCCCTGACCCACAGAGAGGAGAGTACAAGGGAATGGCCCGTGGTGACTGAATCTCTCCTCTAGACACACCCAGTCCTGCTCAGTCAAGAGGAGAGCCCTCTTGGGTAGAAGGAAGGCTGATGGCTTTTGTCTCCCTGATATTCTGGTCACTAGAGTCTTTGGACTTTGGACAGATGCTCCAGGCCGGTTTCCCAGAGTGCTCCTCTGCTGAAGTGCTGCACGGACCATGTGATGCTCATCATTTCTGTGCATTTTCTCAGCCACTGCAAAGAACCTGTCTTGATCAACTTGATTTTAGGCATTTTGAGTAATGCAATTAATCAGTTGTTCTTAGTCTAAATGTTCATTGGTAAACCTACTACCTGCAAGGTGTAGTAATGAGGACAAAAGATAAAACAGTGATGAACAGGACTTGTTTTCAAGGAGCTCAGGGTTGAGTCACCAAGGTGATATGTGACCAGTCTCTCTGCTAGAACCGATCCGCTAGCAGGTTTTCAGAGGCTATAAATTGCGCAAGAGGAGTTTGTCCATCTTTCTCTTGTAGAGCAACTGGGGATTTGAACTGCTTGCATTTGGGTCAAAAATGTAACTCCCTACTGACATCAGAACTCCCTACTTGGCCAGTAGAAAAAATGATTCTCAGCACATTTGTGAGATTTCAGTCTTTACAGTTCAGTCTAAGGCCCAGGTGCTGACAGAGAAGGACCCAGAGACTGTTATCAGATACTTTATTGCAGGGACTGCTGTATGTGACTTCAAGAGTCGCTAGGTGGTCCAAATGGTTAAGCACTTGACCACCGGCCCAAAAGGTTGACAGTTCAAACCCTTGCAGAGAGTCCTTGGAAGACAAGCCTGGAAATCTGCTCCTAAAAGGTCCTTGGAAGCTGTGGGGAGCACAATCCTATTCTTTGCTCATGGGATCTTCACAAGTCAGCACTGACTCCATGCAAGCAACAATAATTACACATATTTACAAAGAACAGAACTAAAACAACAGAAGGAAGGTAATTTCTCAGTGTCTTTGTGGTAGTTCTTGTTCCTTCTTGGTCAGGAGATATGATGGTGGTGCAGTTATAGCATATATATGTTAGGAATAGTTATTATGGGGTGCCTAATATGTGCCAGGCCTGGCATCTCTTAAGTATTGTTCCCACTGGCCTGAATAGTGACAGGCATGTGGTCAGGAGTCTTCAGGAGTCTGCAGAGTCCAGCCCTCATCAAGGAGGGCTGAAGTCAACTTGAGAAGGTTTCTCTATCTCTACTTCTGTGATCTATAGGATCAAGGGAGAAGGTCTTGGTGATGAATTTATGAGCCAAAATGATTTTCTTCAGAGAACATTTAAAATTGGCCAACATAAAGAATACTAATGAATACTACTAATACCTAAAGACAAAATGATCTATTTCATTATATTAAAAAAAATCCTTGTTCTGTCCCTTTTATCTCTTACCCCAAGCTCCATGTTACCAAGTAAGTAACCTGGTGACTACTAACATTTTTATCTTATCCCTGGACGGGAAACACAGAAAAAAAAAAGGTGTTGAAGATCTTGGAGAGAAGGACTGTCAGAATTGGAATTCTCTTTCACAGATTCTGATGACAACCTCCCTTTGCCTTGGAGAGTTTAGAATTTATGTCAGTCTTGAGTTCCTCAATGGCACAAATGACTGTTAGGTTATTAACCCGAAGGCTGAAGCTTGAAATCCACCCAGAGGTATCTTGGAAGAAAAACTTAGCAATCTATTTCTATGTAGTGAGATTCTCCGCTGAAGTACTCATCAACCCAATGGCAGCAGGGTTTGCTTTGCTTTGGTTTCTCATTTGCAAAGGGTTGTAAAGCATAATGATACCACCTTCTGGCCTTTGGAAGGCCCAGATCTAATAAGGCCCTTTCATATCCCCTAAGTCTTGCCTTACATACACTACCATGTTGTTGTTGTTGTTGTTATTGTTTTGTACCATCAAGTCAGGACAGGCCCATAACTGACCCTCCAGCGGATTTTCAGAGGCAGTAAATCTCATGGGAGGAGATTGTCCATCTTTCTTCTGTGGATTTGAACTACATGCCTTCAGGATTGCAGCATAGCTTCTTCCCACTATGCCACTGGATTTCCCTTACACCCCCACAGCACCCTCTATTTCTTGAATATTAACACACACCATTAATTCACTGCAATCATGTGCTTAGTGTCTTCCTTTATTGAAGGAATATAAAGGCAGAGATTTCTTGTTTGTTCAATGGCTGTATCCTCCATGGCACAGTTTCCTAGGGAACACACACACTGAGAGAGACAGAGAATTTGCCCTTGACTATTAATCTAAAGTTGGAGATTTAAACTCACCCAGTGGTACTACAGAGAAAAGGCCTGGTGCTCTTGAAGATTATAGCCAAGAAAGCCCATGGAGCAGTCCTGTTCTCTAACACACTGGGTCCCTATGGGTTGGAATTAAATCTGTGGTGGTGGCTTTTTGGTTTGTTTTTACTTCTCAGTGCCTGGCACCTGGTACTTGGTCAGGAAACTTATTACATGCTGAGGAAGGGAGAGGTAGAAAGAACAGGAGGTGTCAAATGTGAAGGTGTGAAGTTGTGAGGTGTGTGCATGTGTATGGGGGATTGTTTAGCTGAAAGTCCGAGTATGTGAAGGAGAAGGAGGGAAAAGGAAAGGCTGAGGCTATGCTGGGGAGGCTCTTATATGGCGAGTAAAGAGTTTGAACTTTTTAAGTGGCAGGAAGATGGTGAAGATTATAACTGAAGCAGGGAAGTATATTTATATTACCATTGTATTTGATAAAATTTATTCGCGAGAAACAGCTTCCTCTGCCCCTCCTAACACACTTCCTGCCAACAAATGGATACTGATCTACAAAGTGTTTTACATGCTACATACACCCAGTCGACTCCCTGACTGTCTAACATACGCGTTTCTTGGGCTGAGGCAGAGGGGACTCCAGGGAGCCAGTGTGGCTGGGAAACTGGCGTCTGGCAGGGCCCTTGCTCATCATCAGCTGATCTGTGGGAGCAGTTTCCCTGACCTTGCCTGGTGTCAGCCAAGGAGTCACAGATGAAAGGACTGTCACCCTCCTTCCAGCTGCCAAGGCCCCAGGGATCTGCCCACTCGGGCTGTTCCTCAGCTGTCTTCTGCTGTTCCCTCTCCGTGGGCACCCACTTCCATCCTGTCCTTGTTTTTCCAAGATGTTCCTTTCTTAAGTCCATGCAAGGTACTTCTCCCAGGTGGGTTTCAGTGGGCCATAAGCAAAGGAGTCAGTAGCATATTTCATAGCAGACCAGACCGAAGGGTCACATTCTTCAGCTGAACTATTTTTGTACTCGTAAAAATAAATTTTAAATGAATGACAGAAGCATAAGATCAAAGGAAAAATCTTCAGGGGTTGAAGAGAGCTTGGAAAACTTGCCCCAAACCCTGGAAAAAGGAGACATTTGTTCTCTTTCTTTTTGTTTCCTTCTAATTTTCCTCTTTATTTTCTCTCCTTTAACTTTCCCATTGGCTTCTCTATTCTCTTTTGAGATGCACTGCTCTCTCCATTAAGCATGCATATGCTCTCTCTCTTCTCTCACCACTATCAATTCCAACTTACAGCAACCCTCCATTGAGTTCCCAAGGTTGTAAATCCCAACGAGAAAAGATTGCCTCATCTTTCTTACAAGGAACATGTTGGATTTGGATTCGAACTGCCAATCTTTTGGTTACCAGCCCAACATTTAACCTACTATGCTACCAGGGCTCCTTCAGCAAAGAACTGTCTATGAATGTTATAAACAGAGCAGCTGGTACAGAGGAACAGTTTTTAACTTCTTTGACCTCACATGAGTATCAGCCAAGGAGTTAAAGATGAAAAGACTTTGTGAGCAAAGACTACCTTTTATTTTGTTCTTATGTACTGAGTACTGTGGTATATGCCTTTTATATATTAAATTATAAAGCCCTGAAAACTAAATAATAGTATTCACATTTTTCAGATGAGGAAGCTGAGGCACTGACTGAGTAATTTATTGAGTAGTTGCCTGGCCTCAGGCGAATAGCAACAGGCATTTGAACTCCAGTTGAACAAAGTCTGTCATTTCTCATGCCCGGCTGATTTGTGGTGATGTCAGGCACAATTGAAAAAGTGCTAGCTAGTCCTACGCCACCTGTTCCTGAGTCTATCCTTGCAGCCACTGTGTTCTTAGTGCCTGTGAACCTGGGGAGCTCATTCTCCAGCCTTCTCTCAGATGGACTTCTGTGGTGTCCACTGGGGTTTTTGTCTCATCTTCGGGACATTTCCAGGTCTTCCCAGTCTGTTAGTCCAGAAGCTCTGTTGAACCCTGCTCACTGTAGGTGACTCACCTGGTCTCTGAAATCCTGGAACCATAGACTCTAGCATCATAGCAGCACATGAGCCACCAGTGTGACAAACTGACAGCCTCTTTATGACATGATTTCTTGTTTTACATGCCCAACTTCCCTTCTTTTTCCTTTCTGCTCCTGTCTCCTGTCTTTCGTCTCTCTCTTTGAACTCCTCCCCTTTCCACTCTCTCTTTCTTTTTCAAACACTTCCCACAGCCTAGTCCCTGCTTGGAGGGGGTTGAAGATGCTGTGTGCTGTGCACAAACTGCGTGCAGAGATGACAGGCCATTCAAACATTTATCTAATCAGCCATTTTCCTTTTGAACAAATGTTCCACAATGTTCCATATTTGGAGCCTGAGGAGAAGCAGAGGAGATGCTCATCACCTGAGGAAAAGGGGAGGTATCTGATCACAAGTCAGAGGACAGGCTTACTCCCTGCATGGACCTTTAGGGGTGGGCAGAGCAGAGATAAAGCCCCCCCCCCATGGATTCCATCACTCTCGGGGACTCAGTGAACTCTATGGGTTGTAGGTTGCAGAGCTGGGAGCTGGGAGGAAGCAGGGTCAGGGGGTTGGTTTCTGTCAAGGCATCAACTCAGTACCAAGGAAGCCTGGACTATGAAATATGAGGGCTCTGCCCTGCCTTTCCCCACCATGCTCCAGTAGAAAGCAAGGCATGTTGACAGTGAAGATATGAAGGTCAAAGTTAGAGCTTGACAGCCTCTAAGAGCCCATCTAACCCTGATGTCATGATACTGGGAAGGGAATATTTATGTTCTACTTGCTCCTATCTTCTTGTCGTCCATTTGATTAGGATTAGCTGGAGGTTTCAGCCACAAGACGCTTATTGTTCATCAAGTGAAGAATTCTGGAAGGAGGAGGAATCAGGGCATGAACTGGCATTGCTGAGATTCTCAAAGCAGCTTCAGACATCTTAGCTCACACTAACCCTGTCCACAGACTGGAAGCAGTGAGTATGGGGAGAACTGTAAGGCTCCTCTCCTGTTACCAGCCATGGAAAAGTCTTAGATACAACATCTTCTTTAGATTAGATTTCCCTCGGATCACCTTAACCAGGACTACCTGCAGTGGAGACTGTCAAAGTGCTACCTGACTCTTTCCACTATGTGATGAGAGGTGACAAGGAACACCAAACCCAATCATCGAGTCAGTTCTGACTCGTGCTCCTATGTGTCTCCGAGCACAGCTGCTCCATGAGGTTCTCCTGGCTACACCTTCTACAGAAGCAGGTAGCCAGGCCTTTCTTCCAGGGCACCACTGGCTGGGTGCAAACTGCCAACCCTTAGATTAGTGGTCAAGGTGTCATAACCAGAGTAACTGGTAATTAGCAGTGTCTTCCACCCTTCCTTCTCTCATTCAACTAAGGTTTACTGAGCACCTACTCTGGGTTGGGCGGATGCTGACACAGAGGAGAGGGGCATGCCTCTCCTCTAGGAGGTGCCACAGAAGAACACAGAGGATTAGCAAAGGGGGTGGCATGTGCCAAGAGAGGAGAAAGTGTCTTCGGAGTCTGAAGGAGTAGGGAGACAGGACAAAGGCAGGACGAGCTTACCTTCTGAGGGATGAAGGATGGGCTGGGAGATTGTATAAAAGAGGATATGGGGGGGATCATTGGGGAATCTGCTAGGACATGGTGATCCCAAGCGGACTAGTGGAGTACAGGAAGTAAACAAGACTGAGGAAGTAGGCAAAAGCTAGCTGAAATTTTGTACGGGACATCGAGGTTTGGGGGATTTATTCTGGACAGGAGGTTGAGCGCGCATGCGTGTGCGTGTGTGCGTGCGTGTGCGCACGTGCCTCCTGTAGACAACACATAGCAGCAGGGGAGTTGAGCTGGAAGAAGACATCCTATAGGCCCCACTGAGCCGTGTGGATGGAATGCTATGCTGCTCTGAGTCACGAGGGCTCATTTTGGCAACGCTGCTTCTTACCAGAGAGGGGAACGGGAGCACCAACTATGATACCTTTAGCTAGTGTGATTGAAGCATGCTTTTACTCACCATTTCCCAACCCAGCTGATCCAGGCTGGGTAGCTCTGATTGTCAGAGTGCTTGGGGTGGGGGTGGGGACAATCCAAAGCTTTTGCTCCCTACCATAAATCTTTCCTTCTTCCAGCTGGTTCTGTCCTCTGGAGTCAACTAATTCTTTTTCTATCTGACAGCCATTCAAATACATGGAAATGTTTGTGGTGTATGTTTTCAGCATATCACATAAATTATGACATTTACTCCTCAACATTCTCTGGTAGAACTGTTTGCTTGCCCATTTTACAGGTGAGTAAAAGGCCAGAGTCACATTTGCAGACTCCAATTATGTGTACTTTCCACTACTCCAAGGTTTCTCAATGTGTGGCTGGCTCTTAGGCTGCCTATGTTTGAGTCACCTGGACTACTTGTTACAAATCCAGATTCCGGGAACCAACCCAGCCCTCTTGAAGTAGAATCTGTGGGGATTGTGGTTTTTAATTGTCATCAATGGACTCATTGGAAGTCTGCATAGAATTGAACAAAACATTGCCCAGGCCTGCACTATCTTAGGGGGCAAAAGCATCAAATTCTAATTGTAATAATACACACCTCAGGTGATTCCTCAAAAACTCAAACTCGTCGCTGCAGAGGATGAACCAATTAACAGCTAACAGTCCACAGAATTTTAGCTGCTATAAATCGCACAGGAGCTTGCCATCTCTCTCCCTCAGAGTCACAGGCAGATTGGAGTTGCTAGTGGATTGGAATTGATGGAAAAGAGTGTCTATTGGATTAGCTGGGCAACATAACCAGTATGAGAATCATGACCTAATTCTCCTGACATTGAATCCTCTCTGAATCTTACCTCTCTTTTGTATTGGTTTTTCTGTTTATTGGTTTTTCCTGAAAGAGAGAGGAGAGGAGGAAGGGAGAGAACAAGAAAATTAATGAGAGAGACAGAGAGGGAGAGAAGTGGGAAGTTTGGGGTCCATTTGACATGTAAGCTGCACTTTTTTTGTGGTTTTTTTTTTAAATATTTGCTTTTTCTCTCTTAACACTAGTTTTTTTTACACAATTTGAATAAATTTATTTTGAGACACTTTGTTCTCTTTATTGTGTGTCAGTCAGTCAGAACCAACTCATTGTTGACACTCCAAGTGGATTTTTTTAAAATTTTTTAAATAAAATTTATATTTTATACAGATTTACTTAACAAAGTTCATATACATTGTTTTTTCACACCAGATCTTTCCCATTTCCTTTACCCTCCAACACTCATCAAATTGTGTGACCCTGTGATTAACACCCATCCAACACCACCCCTCCCCCACCTTCACCCCTTCCTTGGATCCTCATACTCATTCTACAATAATGGCTTTAATACAGTATTTGTCCTTGTGAGACTGAGTTAGTTCACTCAGCATAATGCTCTCCAGTCCCTCCCAAGTTAGGTAGTGATTTACAAAATCATTGCTCCTGCTTGCTGCGTAGTATTTCATTGTGTGAATGTACCACAATTTCTCAATCCATTCATTTCTGGTTGGACATTTGGGCTGTTTCCATGTTCTTGTGATGGTAAATAACGCTGCTATGAATGAACATTTTTCAGAGACTGTGAGTCTCATAGCAGGAGACTGTTCATCTTTCTCCTCTCTAGCAGCTCGTGGATTCAAAATGCATGCTGTGGGGTTGGCTGCCCAACTGCTAACGACTAAGCCACCAGAGTTTTCTTAAAAACCTAGTGGTAGGGACAGTGGCGTCCCTGAGCCTGGTGAGGCCTCGGAGACCTTCATTGAAAGCTCCGTCTCTCTCTTCCTCTCCGCTGCTTGCAGGTCCTGGCTGAGCCGAGATGGGTGACTGGAGCTTCCTGGGAGAGTTCCTGGAGGAAGTCCACAAGCACTCCACAGTGATCGGCAAGGTCTGGCTCACTGTCCTCTTCATCTTCCGCATGCTGGTGCTGGGCACAGCGGCCGAGTCTTCCTGGGGGGACGAGCAGGCCGACTTCCAGTGTGATACAATGCAGCCCGGCTGCGAGAACGTGTGCTACGACCAGGCCTTCCCCATCTCCCACATCCGTTACTGGGTGCTGCAGATCATCTTCGTGTCCACGCCCTCGCTGGTGTACATGGGCCACGCCATGCACACGGTGCGCATGCAGGAAAAGCGCAAGTTAAAGGAGGCTGAGAGGACCAAAGAGGCCCGGGGGGCTGGTTCTTATGAGTACCCGGTGGCTGAGAAGACAGAGCTGGCCTGCTGGGAGGAAGCGAACGGAAGGATCGTCCTCCGAGGCACTCTGCTCAACACGTACGTGTGCAGCATCCTGATCCGCACCAGCATGGAGGTGGCTTTCATTCTGGGCCAGTACTTCATCTACGGGATCTTCCTGGACACCCTGCACGTCTGCCGCAGGAGTCCCTGCCCTCACCCGGTCAACTGTTACGTGTCCCGGCCCACGGAAAAGAATGTCTTCATCGTGTTCATGCTGGCTGTGGCCGGCCTGTCCCTCTTCCTCAGTTTGGCTGAACTCTACCACCTGGGCTGGAAGAAGATCAGGCACCAGTTTGTCAAGAGCAAGGCTCCGCTTCCTGGTGCTACCGCAGAGCTGAACCAGGGCTGCACCCCGCCCCCCGACTTCAGCCAGTGCCTGGAGCCCGGGCCTGGGGGGAAATTCTTCAGCCCCTTCAGTAACAAGATGGCTTCGCAGCAGAACACAGACAACCTGGCCACTGAGCGAGGCCAGGAAGACATTCCGGGGGAGGGATTCATGCACATTAGTTACACCCAGAGGCCTGAGGTGCCCAATGGAGTCTCCCCAGGCCCCCGCCTCCCCCATGGCTACCACAGTGACAAGCGACGCCTGAGCAAGGCCAGCAGCAAAGCCCGATCGGATGACTTATCCGTGTGACCCTCCGGAGTGGATCAGGACCAGGTGGGAACAAAGGTGGGTCAGAGATGGAAGAGTCGTCCCATCTGATCCTATGTGCTCTTGGTTCTCATCGCTACCTTGTGCCTCTCAGTTCTCTGGTCTCCATGACGTTGCTCTTTTATTCCAGAACATGTGACCAGGGCGCTGTATCTGTGAAGTCAGAGACATGAGCACCCACTTGGACTGCTGTGTCTTCTATCTGCCACCCAAGATACTCAGCGAGACCTTTTCAGATTGCTCAGCAAATACCAAAAACCAAATTAAACTCACTTCTGTTCCTGGTGACCCTCCAACGGGTTTCCAAAACTATAAATCTCAATCAGAGGGAACTGTCTTATCCTTATTTTGTGGAGTGGTTGATGGGTTCAAACTACTGACCTTTCAATTAGCAGCCCAACAGTTAACCTGTGGATAGAAAAAGGGATGGGAAGCTTGGCAAAATATGAGACCTGGGAGGGATAGCTAGAGAGATAGAATAAATATTAAATAAAATAACATACCAAAGGTCCTTGCAAGTCACTAGGAATGCTCTGATTATTGTCCTCTAGCCAAACCAAGAAAACTCTAAGTTCCCAGCCAATATTAAGTGTGAATCCAGGAACTTGACAGATGTTACAGATACTCTCTTGATCTATTGTCTCCATACTTGGATCATGATTACACTGACCTTGGCTGTACCTCCCTCTGCACAGTCTTCAAAAGGGTCTTTGGAACTTGACCAGCAGCCTCAACTTCACACGTGCCTTCAATATGTACCTCTGGCAAATATCCCACCTTGGTGATGTTGCAGCCTTTCCTTCTTCCTGGGCACATGCCAGGTCTTTGGGATGCCAGCTCCTCCAGGGAGTCACTGTTCACCAACTGCCCTAGAATTCCTTCCTGCCACCACCTGACATCCTGTGGCTCCAACCCAGTGATAGAAACCATCCCTCCCGTTCCTCCACCTTTAGCTGTTCACCCTGTGCTCCCGGACTACTTTATGGGCAGGAATGCCCAAGAAGCTGTCGTCCTCTCTGGGATCTTGACCAGATCACCAGCCCTGGAGGCTGGTGGAATTTCCCTAGGTCTTGTTAAAACAAAGAGGGCTTTATGCTCCTCAGAGACAGATTCCCCTGGGAAGAAAATAACTACTGTAAGGATAAAAATGAAGGAGAGAAAACACTGGAAAACTATTTTCCCCTCCTATTTATTTCCCTTGCTGACTGCCAACTTAGAGTGAAGAGGAGGTGTGATGACAGCTATGGTGGCCTCCAGATTCTCTTCCTGGAGGGTGGCCATGGGCGTGGAGGCGGGGGGGGGGGAATCTCCAGTTCTTTTAGCAGGGATCTTACTTAAAAGCATGGAGATTCCTCTTTCCTACCTAGTGCCCCTCGTGAGACTTCCAAGTGGGCGGGAGCTACAGAAAAACTCCTCCTTCCCCAGGAACTGGCCTGCATTTACAATTTGATTCATTCAAAAGGAGTGGATGCTATTTGAGATGAAAAGGAAGGATGCTCAGAATTGGATATTGAGCTCTACAGAGAAATTATTGCTTTATTTTTAAAAAGTGTGTGCGTGTCCAAGAACATGCTCATGATCGTGCATGTGATGGTAGAAGAAGGGGAGGGGACTGCTAAAATTAGGAAACTTTGGAGGAGTTAGCTAAGATCTTGTGTTCCTCACCAGCTGCTTGGCGGAGGGTTCGAGCTTCACTGCACCTGTCATCAGCCTGAAAGGTCAGGACAGTAGGAGGACGAGACATAGAAGGGGCTCAGAGTCTGTCTTCTGGTCCTTCTCCGCTGATATTTTGATGCTGTTATGGCTGAGGAAAAAATGAGGGGGAAGGGGGGAAGGGAGGGAGAATGACCAGTCATTTCAGGTTCTTGGAGGGAGCCACCTTTTTTACCTATTGCCTATCACTAGCAGTAAGATTCTCCTTCCACCCTGGAAATATATATGTTTTGTGAAATGTGTGCTCTTGTTTTAGAAAGTCTATGAGACTGCTCCTTGACTCACCATCAAAAGGCTTTCGGGAAAGAAAAGGAATGTGTGTAATTTGTCTTAATAAAGTCTGGCCCTGTATCTCTGTCTCCCTGTGTTCCTTTCATGCTGTGACTTATAAGAGATGGATGGTAGTAGGGGATGGGAGCATTTGAACCCACCCATCAGTAATGGAAAGAGCTTTGGAGTCAGATATCCGAAGGCTAAAATCTGGGCTGCTGATGCCCTGCTTGATTTCAGCAAGCTTAAGTTATTTCAGCTCTGGGCTTTGGTTTCCGTATCTATAAATTGGGCCTATTAAAAGTGACTTCATAGGGCTTTTTCGTGAGAAACTGTAGAATTAGCAGAGGTTTTTAGGCTATAATAAATCAACCAACAAGCAAACTAAGCAAATCTGCTGCCTTTCAGTCAGTTCTGACGCCATTGGGCGTCCCGTCCAAAGTTGTAAATGTTTGTGGGAGGAGACCGCCCATGTGTTTCCGGTGGGAAAACTGGTGGATTCAAACCACCAACCCTTCCGGTAGCAGTCTGACACTTTATGCAGACTACCCCCAGGGCTCCTGGGAACATACTCTCCCTTTAAATTGTGATTGTTATTATCATTGTTGGTATTACTATTTTTTGTTATTATGTTGGCTACACTGCATTTAAATACCTGAGAAGTTGAGAATGGTTTCAAAATTTTTCCTCCTGGAGCTCATAATCCATCTGAGGCAATACAATTAACCCATTTAGAGGAAACAATTAAAATGAAATTAAGTAACAATTCACTTCTTACTGAGTCTGAGAACCATAAGGTTCTAGGAAGTGAAACACATGAGAGGGAAAAACACACCAAAGAGGGTAGATCTTCCCCAGGCCTTAAAGAATGACTAAGGCTTTAGGGCAATGAAGACCGTCAGGATGAATGACCTCGTTCTGGTGTCTCCTTTTTATAGGAATGTGAAGGTACACTGCCAAAAGACAGACATTCACTCTTCTCCAATAGAGACAACATCATGCTGAGAAAGGCAGAGGGTCCATGAAGAGAAGACACTTAACACGGTGGGTTAATATGGTGGCTGTAACAATGGACTTCAGAATGATGCAGGGTAGGGAAAAGTTCTGATTTGTTGTTCACAGGTAACTATGAGTTGCAGTCCACTTGACGGCACCTAGCATTAACATCATCAACAATGGAGTCTGTCTCTTTGGAAAAGGGGAAAAGAGTGTTGCTCCAATAATGAGTCAAGGAATTGGCTACTTCTTTATTAACACATGGAATGTAATTTCCTAGAGAAATAAGTAAAAGTTAAGAAAAAGAGACAAATATTGTCTTAACTATCAATTGATCTTGTTTATTAGGACAGAAAAGCTTTATTGAGAACCCCTTCCAAACTGAATACATCACATTAACATCTGTCCAAAGGTGAGCTGTTGGTCCAGATAGGTCTGAGCCATACAAAGGAAAAAACACCTAGTTTTCTTTCCAACAACAAATAGTGCATGTCATCATTTCATAGCATAGCTATTAACACTTAACAGTTTATATTACACCCAGACTACAAAAACCAAAGGACTCAGAATGAGTAAGATATCAACCTGAGCTATCTAGTTTAATTTTCATATAGTTTTCAAAGGCAAGTTGTTTAGGGAGTGGATGCCACGTCTGCTTCCATATACCAAGTTTTAAGCCCTACAAACCCCTTTCCTTCTTCTGATAATCAGTTAGAACAGAATTTCTATCATTCCTGTATCTGGTGTTTACATGATTAAATGTTAGTAATACTATTTATTGAACAACATCATTAATATCACATGCAAGCAAGATTCTGCTGAAAATTATCCAAAAATGACTGGAACAGCACATCAGCAAAGAACTGACAGGTGTGCAGACTGAGTTTAGAAGATTTTGTGGTACTAGGGATGTGATAGCTAATGTCATATGGATTTTGGTACCAGAGGAATGTCTATCTGTGCTTCATTGACTATGCAAAGACATTTGACTGTGTGGATCACAACAAACTGTGACTAACTCTGATAAGAATGGGAATCACAGAACACTCGTGCTTATGTGAAACCTATACTTGGACCAGGAGGCAGTCATCAGAACAGAGCAAGAAAACACTGCCTGGCTCAAAATCAGGAAAGGTATACACCAAGGATGCTTCCTATCTGCATACCTTTTAATCTATATGCAGAAGAAATCATCCAGGAGACTGGGCTCTATGAGGCAGAGTGTGGCATCAGAATTAGAGAAAGACTCATTAACATCCTGCGTTATGCAGAAGACACAATCCTGCTTGCTGAAACTGAGGAGGACCTGAAGTGCTTGCTGTAGAAGGTCGAGGATTACAGCCTTCAGTGTGGGTTGAAACTCAACATGAAGAAAACAAAGATTCTCACCACTGGGCCTATTGGCAGCATCACGATAGATGGTGAAGAGATTGAGATTGTTCACAGCTTTAGTTTGCTTGGCTCCACAATCAACACTCTTGGTACCTGCAGTCGAGAAATCAAAAGATAAGTTGCATTGGAAAAGTGTACTGTCAGGGAGTTCTCTAGAGTACTGAAGAGCAACAATGTCAGTCTGGAGACTAAGGTGCACCTGATCCCGTTCATAGTCTTTGCCATTGCTTGCTATGTGTCAGAAAGCTGGACAATGACTAGGGATGATAGGAGAATTGATGCCTTTGAGCTGTGGTGCTGGAGAAGAGTATTGAATGTATCATGGACTGCTAGGAGAACAAACAAGTTTGTTCTAGAGAGGGTGAGACCAGGCTGCTCCTTGGAGGCAAGGATTCTGAAGCTCCATCTGACATATTTTGGGTATATTGCAAGGAGGGATCATTCCTTGGAGAGGTGTATCATGCTTGGGAGGGTGGAGGGACAGTGCAAGAAAGGAAGACCCTAGATGATATGGATGATTCAGTGACTGGGGTAATGGGGGTAGGTATGTCAGAGACAATAAGGTTGGCACAGAATAGAGCAGGGTTCAGAGCTAGTATACATAGGGTTAACTATGAGCCACAAGTGACTCAGAAACATGTAACAACAACAACAGCAACAACAGTACTCCTAAGAAGAATCATAACAGGAATGAGTTTTGGATTTTTTTTCCTAATAGAAAATTTTAATTCTAGAGAGACAAATGACAGAACAAGGGTTTCCAAATAACTAATAGGTGTCTTGAGGAGTCCCTGGATGGTACAGTTAGTTGAAAAGTTAACTCAACTGCTAACCAGAAGACTGCAAGTTCCAATTACCCAGAGGTGTTTCTGATGAAATACCTGATGATCTACTTCTGAAAAATCAGCCATTGAAAACCAGGGCTTTGAACCTGTGCAAACAAGTTCTTTCATGGCCAAGAAAGTGAAACTGGGATCTTAAGAATTTGGGGCTCCAGAATGCCAAAAGGAACAGGAAAAAATTATAAGTCAAAGTCCTGTAATGTGAGATCAAGGGCATTGCTTATTGCCAATGACTGTGGAGGGTGAAACATGTTCAAAGCAGTGCAGTTGACCACCATCTTTGAACAGGTTACCTCTAATTCATAGTCTTCTGGCCAAGAGATTTGACTGTTAGACAAAGTGAGCAGTTTTATAAGAGAGAGATTATAGTTTTGGGAGGACTTTGATCTGAATTTTCCCCCCCTAATTATTGTTCTGGTTCACCCATGTTTTAGGAATTCAAGAGAATAGTCCACAAGACTAGTAGTTTACATGCTTGATGGTTTCAACTTCCTGAAGACAGGAAGAACTAGATGGTGCTAGCCACCACTCACAGCTGTTTGAGTCAAGGAGACAATAGATGGATCTTTATAGAAAGGAAAATGAAGTGAAACAGAACTCAATTTTAAAAACAACTCAGACTCCTGGACCAGTTGAGAATAGAAGAGTGTCGGAGACTATCATTCTGAGATATTCTGTAAATCACGAACCAAAACTATCACCTGAAATGACTGTTTTAGCCAAATAAGAGTGACTCATGAACAAAGTATGTAAGTGTGAATGCTGTAGTCTTTTTTTCTCTCTAACAAAAAAAAATTTATATGAGACCAAATGGTCAGCAATTAGCCTAATGGAAATATGAGAAGGTAAAAAAGGGGCAGGCCAAGGAGATTACTGGAAATGGAACAACCAGATTGAATCAATAAGAGTGCAGACATAGTGTACAAAATATAACCAATGTCATGGAATAATTTTTATAGAAATTTGTAGAAATTATAGAATGGGAATTGAATTTGCTGTTTAAACTTTTGCCCAAAAAGTCTTTTTTTTAAAAAGTAGTCAAATTGCATTTTTTAAAAACAAATTCCTGCTTACACAAGTTTCATTGTATATGTAAAAATTGCTGCTGCAACCATTCCCTCTACAGTGAAGTCTTGCAGCCTTCTGGGGTGGAGGTGGAGGCAGGGTCGCCGTGGAACAGAGATGGTTGCCACTCCAGGAGGGAGTCCAGGCTGGTGGGCAGAAGACTATATCTCAACAGATTGGGAAATAGCTATCAGTATGTGACCCAGAAGAGCCTTTGCATCAGAGAAAGCAAACCAGCAACATCAAGTAGGAGGTGGGGGAAGCCAGGACTCAAGTTGTGCAAAACACAGGACAGGCAGGTGGATGGGACATTTCTCTGCTGGCCAAGAACTCCATCCTCTGATCTGGGTTTGGAGCTCTATCTTCAGACCAAGGAAAGGGAGGCTGACTGATTCAAGCAGAACTTTATTCCAGGGCCTGCGTTCCAAGACAGAGCCCTGTGACAGAATCTTGACAGAGCACAAGATGAAGGACCTTTATCAATATAGAAATATCATGCCAGTGAATAAGGCGATAACAGAGCCATTGTAGTTATGTGCATATGACTTTAGCAAGAGCAACAACCAATATATGAATTTAATAGATGCTTCAAGGCCCCAAGGCAAAGGAATGACCAATAGGGAGAATTTCAGGCATGGACTCAAGTGTCCTGAGTTCACCCCAAGTTGGCACCAAACTCTTTCACTTACAGGCAGCTCGAGGTCATAACTTGAAGCAAAGCTTACATTCCCTCTGCATCTTCGACTGGATGATTTTTCCATCAAACCTTTTGGCCTCAGGTGATTCTGACTCGTGGAGATTCCATGCAAGTCAGAGGGGAGCTGCGCCTCAAAGGGTTTTCAGTGACTGAATTTTTGGAAGCAGATTGCAAGGCTCTTTTCCTAACATAGTTCTGAGTGGGCTTACTCTTCTCTTCTTCTGGTTGCTAGTACAGTGCAGTGCAGTGCAGTAACCATTTATGCCACCTAAGGACCCCTGATTTCTCCACTTCCCAGATCAAAGACTTTAATGGGCTGCATAAACATCCTTGATAACAAGGGCCTCCTCAGAGGAAAACCCCATAACCAGATGCAACTCCTCTCAAGAGTGCTCTAAACTAAGGGCTTCACTACTAGCTGAAGGCTTGGTAGTTCAAGCCCACTCAGAGTCACTGCTGAAGACAAGCCTGGCAATTTGTTTTGGAACGATCATAGCCTTGAAAGCCCGGTGAAACACAACTCTACTCTGACACGCAGGCTCACCATGAGTCGGACAGCTAACAACAGTAGTGTTCTTCAATTTGAAGCCTGGCCAAGGCTAAGGCCTCTTAGACAGCAGCTGCTGTTGCATCAACAGCCAGGATTCCTGGCAGAGTGGAGAGTGATTTTGTGCCTTCCCGGGGCTTGTCTTTAAATAGATCGAAGTATAATATGAAGGCGTTTCAGCTTACAAATATTTGAGGTGAAATTACATGTTTGCAATTCAATGTAGAAACCTGTGGAAGCAGTATGATGGCATGATTAATGTCACCACATTGCACATGTGATACTCTCCTGGCATAGTCCTAGGAAGTTGCATTGCTAGCCCAAAGCTGGTTTGGATCCATTGTCTGGCAGTTCAAATTCACTGGCTCTGCTTGAGAAAAATGGACATTCTCTTCGCATGCGTTGGACAGCCAGAGAAACGCAACCAAGGATCAACTATGAGTCATTTCCAACTTGACAGCAATGACTTGATTTGACTGAAATGGTATATAAAAGGAACTCTGGCGACATAGTCCCTAGTGTGTTGTGCTGGAACAGGCCAAGAGTCCCTGGTGACTCAAACCCACAAGTGTCTCCCTGGAAGAAAGATGGGCATTCTCTTCCTATTAAGATTTTAAAGTCTCAGAGGGAGCTCTGGTGGTCTAGTGGCAAGAAGCTGCGCTGCAATCCTGAAGGCACAGGGTTCGAATCCAGCATATGCTTTGTTGGAGAAGGAAGAAAAATCCTCCCCCAGGGCCAGTCAGATCCGATTTGATGGTACACAACAAGAAAAGAAAAAAAGGAGAAGGGAAGATTTAAAGCCTCAGAAACCTGATGGAGCCTGGAGGGCCACTATAATTTGAAACCAATATGATGGCAGTGAGTAGTGAGTGAGTGACATTGCTCTTCTACAAATGGTGTAAGGACTGGTGCTCTGTTATGCTTATGAAACCTATATAAACCTATGGAGGGTGTACTTGACTGGGAAAAAATAAGCATAAACTACATATTTTAGTCATTGAGAGCACTGAGTGGCAAGAAGCTGCACCGCAATCCCGAAAGCACAAGGTTTGGATCCACCAGCTGCTCCGAGGTAGAAGGATGGACAATCTCCTCCTGTGTGATAACTGTCTCTGAAAACCCTGCAGAGGGTCAGTTATGGGTCAGTTCCAACTCAACGATGCACAACAATAACAGTCATAATGAAACTATCTTGCAATTATTAAATGCTTACTGTTTTCTAGACATTCTGTTTGTAAATGATTTTTGAAATTATCATATTTGATTTGTATAGCAATCCTATGAGTTAATTTTGAGCCCACTTTACAGATAAGGTAACAAGAGACTTGGAAAGATTTCAGTAACTTGCACAGCTAGTAGGTGGCCAAACTCTAATTTAACCTCTCCTCTCTCTTATGCTTAGTTTATGCTTCTTTCAGTGTTTTCATATATTGCAGACTGAAAGATTTAAGGTAGCACAGTTTGGTGGGTGGAGGGAGGGGGTGAAGGAAATGGGAAGGCTCCAGGAGAAATGATGGGGTCATGATGGGCAAGGTCTAATGGTGATTAATTTTATAAAATGTACTGTGTGGGAAAGATTGTATGAAACACAATGTGAATGAAAAATAGTGTAAAACACAATGCATACAAACTTTGTAAGCAAATCAATAAAAAAAGATAACTATTTTTTTTAAAAAAGCAAAGAAATAAAAGGAACAAGAACTAAAACAGTTGTGCCACTGTAACTGTGTTTTTAATTCCCCATAATTTCTAGACTATTTTGATGTTGTTATTTTTGTCATTTAAGAAGTTTTAAATATATTCATATTCAACCTTTGGGCTAAATTTGGTATTCTTCTGGGGTGGCTGCCAGGAGCTGCCTCTCCATTTCCGCTGTCCTCATGCCTGGGAAAATGTTCCTTCTTTTGGGCTCTGAATGCCACCCTTAAATGGAATAAGATTAGTAGGAGGCACCCACCACCAGTCCTGGCTGTGACAGCACATGGTCGGCTGTGGGAATTTGTGAGTTCTGGAGTAGTACTGAAGGTCCTGTCCCCATCTATGAACTCTTCCACAGCCTCAGTGCTGGGTGGAAATGTGTTCACCCTCATTTGGCCACAGGCAGAGCTCTGTGTGGGCTGACTGGGAAGATACCAGCAAGAGAATGCTTCAGAGACTGTCCTGACAAGCTAAGGCTGGAGAAGAGAGAGCATGATCTCATGGACTGAATTGGTGGTGGTGGCGGTGTCAGTGGTGTAAGCCCACTACTGCTCACAGCAGCCCTAACACATCAGAACCTTGCTCTATCCTGTATCACTGTAATGGTGTCTACTATGATCTAGGTTTTTGTTGCAGTTACTGTGTTAATCCATCTTGTTGAGGGTCTTTCTTCTCTTTCACGGACTCTTTACCTTTTCTACCATCTCTCCTAACAACATACCCAGAATATGTGAAACAAACTTTTTCACCATCTTCACCTTTAAGAAACACCCTGGTTGTACGTCCCCCAAAACAGATTTGTTTGTTTTTTTGGAAATCAAAATGAGATACTCTTCACCAATATCATGATTCAATTCAGTCTAACCCTAAAAATTCAGTGACCCTGAAAATATATGTAGAAGTTCTAATCTTCCTCCCTCCAAAAATACATTGAAATTATAATTCCTGGCACCTATGAGCATGGCTTTGTTTAGAAATAAGGTCTTTGAAGGTGTTATTGGTTAAGTTAACATGAAGTCATTCTGGAGTAAGGTGGACTCTGATACAGTATGACTGGTGTCTTTATAAAAAGAGGAGAAGAAACACAGAGAAACAGATGCAGAGGGAAGGTCGCCAGATGATGAAGGAGACAAAGATTAGAGTGATGCATCTATAATCCGAGGAACTCCAGGAATTGCTAAGAGTTACTAGAAGCTACAAAAAAGCAAGATAAAATCTTTTCCTGGAGCCTTTAGACAAAGAATAGCCTTGCTGATAACTTGGTTTTGACATCCAGTCTCCAGGACTGTGACAGAATAAATTTTGTTGTTTTAAACCAGAGGAGGAAGAAAAGACCAAAATGGATGTCAAAAGATACTCTGGATATTGCACTAGAATGCCAACAAGCCAAAATAAATGGAGGGAAATGATGAAATCAAAGAATTGAACAGATGATTTTAAAAGACAGTTTGAGAAGATGAGCAAAGTAGTATAATGAAATGTGCAAAGAGCTGGAGTCAGAAAATCAAAAGGGAAGAGCTCACTCAGCATTTTTCAAGCTAAGGGAACTGAAGAATAAATTCAAGTCTCTAATTGCAATACTGAAAGATGCTGTGAGCAAAATCTTGAATGATCCAGGAAGTATCAAAAGAAGTTGGAAGAAACACACAGAGTCACTGTACCAAAAAGAATTGGCTGATACAGAACCATTTCAGGAAGTAGCATATGATCAAGAATCAATGATAATAAGGAAGAAGTTCAACTTGCTTTGAAGACCTTGACAAAACCTAAATCCCCAGGAATTTATAAATATCAATTGATATGTTTCAACAAACAAATGCAGCCCTGGACATGCTCATAGGGTTGTACAAAGAAATCTGGAGGACAGCTGCCTAGTCAACTGATTGGAAGAGATACATATTTATTTCCATTCTACTCTACCTCCCATAAAAAGATGACCTGACAGAATGTGGAAATAATAAAAAAATATTAGTAGTAGAACCTGAAAGCAAAATCTTGCTGAAGATTAAAAAAAAATAGCTAGAATAATACCTTGACAGAGAAATGCCAGAAATATAAGCCTGATGGCCATGGCTTTAGGGATGTCATAATGATTTTGGCAGAAAGCAGAGTGCCGGAAAGATGTCTATATGTGTTCTATTGATTATGCAAAGACATTTGGCTGAGTGGATCATAACAAATTATGACTAACATTGAGAAGAATGGGAATCTCATAATGCTTGATTATGTTCATAAGAGATCTATATCTAGATGAAGAAGTTGTATGAACAGGCAAGGGATCACTGCATAGTTCAAAATCAAGAAAGATGTGTATCAGGGATATATCCTTTCTCCATACATTTTCAATCATATGCTGAACAGACCACTTGATAATTTGAACTTCATGAAGAAGAATGTGGCATCAGGATCGGAAGAAGATTCATCAATTACCTTCACTATGTATATGACACAACTTTGCTCGCTAAAAATGAGGAGGACTTGAAGCACTTGCTGCAGAAGATCAAAGGTTATAGCTTTCATTATGATTTGCATCTCAACATAAAAAAAAAAATTCTCACTGCCGAGCCAACAGGCAGTATCATGATAGATGAAGAAAGGATTGAAATAGTTAATGATTTCATCTTACTCAGATCCACAATCAACATGCATGGCATCAGCATTTAGGAAATCAAAAGGCGAATTGCACTGGGAAAGTCTGCTCTCAAGGGCCTCTCTAAAACACGTTGTTGAGAAGAAGAAGAAGAAGAAGAAGAAGAAGAAGAAGAAGAAGAAGAAGGTGATGATGATTTTGGAAGGTTCAGAGGAGATGGCTTTCTAGCAGGAAGAGATCACATGTATTAAAATGAACACGAGAGATAGAGACTTATAGAATGTTTCAGGAGCTGGGAGGAACTAAAAGCAATGGCAAAAGATGGATGCAGAGATGAGAAGTGCTTCTTCTGAGAATTCAGAAAATGTGATATTCTCTCTGTAGGCATTAAGAAACAATTCCATTTCCTCTGATACCAAAACACTGGGAGTGAGTGCTGTGTTCCCAGGTACTAAAGGAAGCAACATGCCGTATGGGCTACAGAGGGAAGACCCTTGGGATTGAGAGCAGTGGTTATATATGAGACTCTACACTGAATCAGGGATGAATAGGGGGATGCAGCTGAAGCAAACACAGCTCTTCTCTTCACCTCCATTCCAGATGCAGGCAGGTGAGCTAGGAGCGTGGAGGCATTGAGTTCAGGACAGCTACGGCCCTTAGGCTGATTGGAGAGAGTGACAAGCACCCTGTGATAGCTGGCATGGGAGTCATCTTGGTATGGGTAGAGCTACCTAAAAGCTAAGCTCTCAGAGAGAATCAACTCTGGCTGTTCAAACACACACTTTTCTGCTTTCTTTTCCTGACACCTACTTAGACCCTCCCATCCCAAGGTGCCCCTGCATTCCTTCCAACGCTTTCCATCCAGCTCATTGACATTCTCTTTCTGACCAGAAGAACGCTGTGTCATGGAGAACTTAGTTTAATAGGAACATAACTTGTCTTCTCAATCAAATCCTGGGAAGTCAGAGAACACATCTGACATTTCTGTCACTCTCTATCACTAGCACGTGAATCACAGAATCTGAGAACTGGAAAGGGTCTCTAAACAATCCAATTCAACTCTTACAGGAAGCAGAGGCTTGGGGAAACAAAAGTCCTAAAGCCTCAGGACTAAACAGGCAATTCAGCCCTCCCTCTTGACTGTGGCTTTGCTATTCTCTCTACTGTCTGCCAAGTATTTCCAGTTGCTGAACATTTCCATTGGCAAAGTGGTGGAGTGGCTAAGATAAGTCAGCCTGGTTTCATAGACCTGGGAATGGAGCCTAACTTTGCTACTTACCTTTGCTTCCTTATCTGTGAAATGCGTATAAGAGGATCTGAGTCATTGAACTGTTGTAAAGATTAAATGAAGCAACACATGGAAAGTGCTTAGGAGAATTCAAGCATATCTCATTTGATAGCACCTCACTTTATTGGACGTATACTGCTTTGAGCAAGGCCAGCTGAGGAATTTGCTAACTGAACATGCTCACTTCGGGTGTCTTTTTCACATTTTGGTAATACCATGTTTCAAACATTTTCATAATGTTTTTGCATACTTAATAGACTATAGTATAGTATAAACATAACTTTTTTTTATCCACTAGGTAACAAAAATATCTCTTGGGTTTTACTTTAGTTGCTTTATTGTGGTGGTATGGAACCCAAGTCACAGTATCTCCAAGGTATGCTGAAGTTTAATGTTAAATGATTGGTAAAAACACTTGAATAAGAGAGATGGAAATTAAAATCACAATGAGATACCATCCCACTCCAGTAGCAGTGGCAAAATTTAAGAGGATAGCAAGTAATAAATGTTGGAGAGGGTGTGGTGAGATAGGAACTCTTATACATTGTTGGTGGGATTGCAAAATGGTACAACCACTCTGGAAGGAAAGTTGATGTTTCCTTAAAAAGCTGGACATAGAAATTCCCTATGATCCAGCTATTCCACTGCTTGGACTATACCTCAAAAAAATGAGAACTGAGGCACAAATGAAGACTTGTACACCAATGTTCACAGCAGCATATTTCAAGAACATGGAAACAGCCCAAATGTCTCACCACAATTGAATGGATTGAAAAATTATGGTACAATCACATGAGGGAATTCTATGTAGCACACAGGAGCAATGATTTTATAAATCACTACCTAACATGGGAGGGACTGGAGTGCATTATGCTAAGTGAACTAACTCAGTCCCATAGGACAAATACTGTATTATTGTAGAATGAGTATGAGGATCCAAGAAGGGAAGCCACAGGGGTGAGAATGAGTCAGGGGCATAATCATAAGGTCACATAGTTTGATAGGTGGAGGGGAGGGGAGGTTAAGGAAATGGGAATGATTCCATGTGAAAAATAGTGTATACGAACTTTGTAAGTCAAACAGTGTAAAATTATAAACCAAAAAACAGATACATGACTTATGAAGAAATGAACAACAAAAACAACAAAAATGATTGATTAAATGGGAACTCTGGTGTCCTCTTGGCAAGAAGCTGCACTGCAATACCAAAGGTATGCAGTTCAAGGCCACCAGCTGCTCAGCAGGAGAAGGATGGACAACTAACTGCCTCTGAAAACCTGCCAGAGGTTCAGCTATGGGTCGGTTCCAACTCGATGGTGCACAACAACAACTACAATGAATGTTAGCTAGTATTATGTCCCTCCATCCACCTGTCAGCTTGTCATACCACTGTGGCTTATGTGTTGTTTTAATACTAGATGTTATGCCACTGGAATTGATGTCTGAATTGGTGTTAGAGGGCAGTGTTGAATATCACAAGTGCTGCCAAAGAACAAATAAATCTGTCTTGGAGGAAAATGCAATCAAGGCTCTCTGTAGAGGAGAAGATGATGAGACGTCTTTGGGTATGTTGTCAGGAGGGGCCAGGTTCCAGCGATACTTACAGATGTAGAAAGACTAAGGGAGAAGGCCTAGATATCTAGTTTAGAAAACTAGACAATGAAAAACTATGAGTCATAGTAGTCTGATGTATTGCTGGAAAATGGGATCCCTAGATTTGAAATCGTTGCAACATGGACTCAGATGTATCAATGAACATGAAGAGTGTGCAGATAGATTGCTGTTGTGAGGTGCCATCAAGCTGACAATGAACAACAGATCTGAACGTTGCCCTGTCCTGTGCCATCCTCATCATCTGACTCATTTGAGCCATCATTACAGTCACTGTGTCAATACATCTCATTGAAGGTCCTCCTCTCTTTCACCAACCCTTCACCTTTCCAAGTATGATGTTCCTTTACATCATGCTAATAACATGCCCAACATAGATGAGACAAAGTTTTGTTATCTTTGCCTTCAAGGAGGACCCTGGTTGCCCTTTCTCCAAGACATACTTATTTTTTTCTCTTGGCAGTCTCTTCTCTAGCACCACAACTCAAAGAGGTCAATTTTTCTTGTGTTATCCTTATTCATTGTCCAACTTTCAGATGCATAGTAAATAATTGATGGTGAAGGACCAAGCAATGTTTTGGGTTTGTTTTTTTTTTGTTACATGTAAAGTCATTTAAAACTGGAACTGACTCAGTGATAATGAGCAACTATTATTATGACATTTCTCAAGACAGTGTAGCCTATCTTTAAATAGTTCTATTAAAAACATGTTAGCTTTTTTTTTCCTTTTCTTTTTTTTTAAATTTTATTTTTTATTTTATTAATTTTAATGAACATTTACAGAGATTTTGGGTTTCCATTCATTCATTGTTACACTATTTTCTCTACTCCCCCCCCCCAGTTCGTTCCTCTCTCTTTTTCCCCCCTTGAAAGTCTGTTTTAATTGTCCCATTGCCACAATGCTTGTCAAAACCAGTTCTGATTAATCTTTGTCAGTGTGTCCTTTGCCATTCCCTATTACTCCTCCCTGAGAGAGATTTCAAGCTGATTCATAAGGAAAAGGGGACAACATATTCTCTTAGCTACTTCTGCTGAAAAGGGACGCTGTAGGTTTCAGGGTGAAGATCTTCTCTCACTACTCTGAAGGGCCCCTTTGGCAATAGGAAACATATAGACTATTGTGAAGATTGATTTTGGAATTTAGATGCACTGTTATCAATTGTGCTTAGCCATACATGTTCATATCCTTGAAGAGGCATCATGGAACTGTTGCAGCCTAGAAGACACAAATTTAACTAACAAGTTAAAAGGAAAATGAGTCAAAAATTAAAAGTAATAATATTCCAAGTAGAGGTTTTAACAGTGGTACCAATTAAGTTATAGAGGGAAGGTAGTTCTTAAAATAAAAGGCTTGTTGACTAGCACTTTGTCTATTATAGTATAAAGGTTAGGAACCACAAGATGTAGAAGCTCAGCTATGTCATTTATTGTTCTTAAGTCCTGGACCAAATTCCATCTACTACTGGGTTATTTTACAGCTCAGAAGTCCACATGCAAGGCACAGGTGAAGTAAGGAACTGCTTATGAGGTTTTCCGTCAATTCCAACAACTAAGAAATAATGAAAAGAGTTGGGACCTCAGAAGGCTTTTAGGACCAAATGATAGGCTCTTGTGTCAGGAGAAAATGAATATACTTACCACTAATGTTAATGCTCACCCACAGCTCTTCTGGGAGGATCTGAATAATTGAAGCATCCTCCTTTGTTTCCAGCTGGGAGCTGAGCCTGTCAGTCCTGTCAGCCACGAGGACCTGATGTGGGCCACCTTTGTCCATGTGTTCTTCAGATACACACTTAAAGCAAGTGAGTTGGAGCTTCCTCTCTTCCCTTGCCTATCTGTGGCTCACGTCTGTGATACTGTCTACTGAAGTGGCCTAGCTTTCCACAGTGGAAGCAATTCTGACCTCCTTTATTACCTTTGGGTGGCATTGTTTATGAGTAAGACTTCCTTTTCCTGATATTAGCTTTCTTTTAGTTGAAACTTTTATTCCTGATGTTTCCATCTTGTGCCAGTTGTCTAAAGTTACTTGGCAGGTGAAAGTTAATAACACTTTTGGGGCAGATCCTGGATGTCTCCATAGGCCAGACTCTGGAATATTTTTTAGTAAATACAAAAGAAAACAGTGTTGCAGTAAACCACTGTTATCATGATTCCCTTTTTCGAAGCTTAGACAAGAAAGTGACTTTCTGAAAGCCAAAGAAAGAGTTAGTGATTGAACCAGTTACAATCAAATCTTCTCCCTAGTCTGGTGCTCTCTCTCTGGACTGGTGCAGTTTTGTTAGCAAAACAGAAAGGGAGCTGATGTGAACGCAAGTAGACAGCAACTTGTTAGGGAACACATCCATCTCTTTTTTAATCATGCTATCGGAACATTAAAGGGCAGAAATAGCTTTTGTTTGTAATTGGAGACAAACTGCAAATTTGTTCAGCTTCTTTAATAAAAGGTCTCCTTTGCGTTCAGGTGGCCAACATACACATGAAGAAATGCTCAAAATCATTGGCAATAAGAGAGATGCAAATGAAAACTAAAATGAGATACCATCTCACCCTAGTAGCAGGGGCAAAGTTTAGTAGGGCAGCAAGTAATGAATGTTCGAGAGGATGTGGAGAAGTGGGAAATCTCATATGCTTCTGGTCAGATTAGAATGATAAAATGGTACAACCACTCTGGTAAAATGGTACAACCACTCTGGAAGACAGTTTGGCGTTTCCTCAAAAAGTTGAGCATAGAAATTTCATATGATCCAGCTATTCCACTTCCAGGAATACAGCCGAAGGAAATTAGAACTGAGACAGAAATGGAGATTTGTACACCAATGTTCATAGCAGTGTTATTCACCACAAGAACATGGAAACAGCCCAAATGTCCAACCACAAAGGAATGGATTGAGAAATTGTGATCTATTTACACAAAGGAATACTATGCAGCACTCAGGAGCAACAATTTAAAAAAAAAAATACTACCTAATTTGGGAGAGGTTGGAGAGTATTATGCTGAGCAAACTAATGCAGTTTCATAAGGACATATATTGCATGAGACTATTATTGTAAACATAGAAGGATAACTAATAAAACCTGTAAGAGAACTCAAGAAGGGGAGGGCTGAAGATTGGTAGGGGTGAAACCACAGGGTTGCACAGTTTGGTGGGTGGATGGGGGCGGTGAGAAAATGGCAAGGATCTGCTTGAAAAGACAGGGTAATGAAGGGCAAAGTCCACTGGTGATTAATTTTATAAAACAATGCATGAGAATGATTGTGTGAAAAACAATGTGAATGAAGAATAGTGCAAAACATAATATATATAAGCTTTGTGAGCAAACCAATTTTTTTTTTAAAAAATCTCCTTTGGTTCTGTGCATTGAAACTATTGGCCCTCAAGGGGGAGCCGCCTGGCCCTCAGGGGGGGAGTCACCTGGCCCTCACGGGAGGAGCCATCTGGCTCTCGGGATGAGCCATTTGGCCCTTGAGGTGAGCCATTTGGTCCTCAGGGTGAGCTCCTCGGCCCTCAGGTTGTGCCATCAGACCACTGGATGGAAAAAACTGCCTAGGGTATATAGAGAATTTTATCTAGGCTACTTTCCTCCACTTTCTCCCCTAGTACATCCATAAGTAACACCTCCAAAGCCCTTCTATTTGCAACTCACAAGTTTGTTTTCTCTAGGTTTGCTCCCTTTCCGATAGGTGACCTTAACTCTGAGTTTTACTCCAGACCTGACCCTGAACCCAGTTCCAGAGACAAAAAGGAAATACAACTGTCAGCTAAGGAAGCAAAGGAGGATGGAGCCTTAGGGTTCAGTCAGCCATCCCCACTGGACCCACCTGGGAAAATACTTTGCAGTCCAGAGGGGAGTAAATGTCAGGAAAATATCTTCTAACAGAGCAAGAAGGCAAGCAGCTTTAACCCAAGACCATAAGTAAGGTGATAAGTGTGCTCCCTTTCCCCCTTCACATCAACACCCCAGTTCAGCATGAAGAAGTCAGAGAGTCTGCACCCCATTCCCAAATGAGAAAACCACAAGTGAATAAGACAGTTTGTTTAATCACCATTGGACTATGCTTACCATTGCCCTGTATCATCTGGTCCCCACTGGATCTTTTTCATTTCCTTCACCTACTCCCCCCCACCAACCAAATTGTGCATCCATGCAATTGCATCCCTGCAATTTCATCCCCGCCCATCCTCACCATTCTGCTCCCAACCCTCATCTCCTTCTATCCCCATACATGTTTTTCACAATAAAAAAAAAAAACAACAAACCAACAAAACCCTAAAACTATTCCACAGGGAAATTATCATAGTTCAAGAGCTTACATGGAATAAAATATTAGAGAATAGGCATTAAAAGCACATTATAGCAATGCAGTTGTTGTTAGGTGGTGAGTCTGGTACAACCCATGAACAACAGATCTGAACTCTGTCTTATCCTGTGTCATCCTCATACTTTCTGACATATTAGAGCCCATTATGGCAATTACCATGTCAAGCTACTTGCTTGAGGGTCTTCCTCTCTTTTGCTGACCCTCTACCTTTCCAAGCATCATGTCCCTCTCCAAGGAATCGTCCCTTTTAGCAACATTCCTGAAGTATATGAGGTGAAGTTTCTTCATCTTTGTCTCCAAAGAGCACTCCA
>NW_006400010.1:1195782-1227623 GCF_000299155.1 Elephantulus edwardii
TTGAAAGGTAAAAGAAAAAGTCTTTCATTGGTATACAATCCCCACCACCCCACCATCCCCCCCCACCAGGACACTCCACTATGCAATCTTCATTCCAGACTCTTGTCATAACCATAATACCCAATCATATATCACTTTTAAACAGTTCTCTCCCTCATTTGTTTCAATGTAGTATACATAATTTATCCAATCTTTCTCAGTCTCAGCCCAACCCTGATGTCTGTCATGTTCTACAACAGTGGCACTATGCAGTATTTGTCTTTTTTTTTCTTTAAAGTATTTGTCCTTTTGTGACTGAGATATTTCACTCAGCATAATGTCCTCCAGGATCACCCGTTTTAAATAATATTGCATGAGTTCCTTGTTTTTAAATGCAGTGTAGTATATCATTGTGTGAATATCCTAGAGCTTCTCTATCCATTTGTTTGTTGATGGGCACTTAGGTTGTTTCTAACTCTTTGTTATTGTGAACAAAGCCACAATAAGAATCTTTGTTTTATTAACATTGAGATACAATACATACCAATAGCTGCATTCCTTGATCTTCTGCAACAAAAGTGTCAACTCTTCCTCAATTTTGGCAAGAAAGTTTGTGTCATCTGCATAAAACAGGTTATTGATAAGTATCACTCCAATCCTGACGCCACATTCATCTTCATAGGGTCCAACTTCTCAAATAATTTTCCCAGTATAGAGATTAAATAGGTATGGACAGAGAATATAACCCTGACACACTCCCTTCTTAATTTTAAACCACGAAGTGTTCCCCTGCTCTGTTCTCACAACAGCCTCCTGGCCTACGTATAAATTTCGCATGAGCACAACTAAGTACTCTGGGATTCCCATTCTTCTCAATGTCAACCACAACTTGTTATGATTCCCACAGCTGTAAGTGAAGTAATAAATTCCCATTATTCTCAAAACAATTGATTTACAGCCTTTGAACAAGCAAGTTATATGGTATGTGGATCATATTTCAATAAAGTCATGACATAGAAGAGAAACTCAGAGTTCTTACTACATCATTTGAAAAAACCTAGTATAATGATACAGACATTATACCCAAATAGGAGGGGGAAACCGCCATTCCTGAGAACATAAAGATAATAGAACAATCTAAAAAAGACATTATAATAGTATGATTAATGAGTGTCTAGCCCATTCAATGAGCAATGAATGTTCTCTTCAACAAACTAGATCTCCAAATGCAAAAGAATGAACTTTGACCCTACCTTACCTTATATGAAGATTAATTAAAAATGTTTCATGAGGTGAAAGATGACTAGTTTTGGAAGGAGACGTCAAATCTTCTGTCTCAAAAGCCTTTATGTAGATTCAAACCTCCATCCATAATAAGCTCGCAGCTCACCATATTAATCATTTGCACTATCTAAGAGTTCCCATGGCTTAGTGGTAAAGAGTTAGTTACACTGTCAACCCAAAGGCGCTCAGTTCAAAACCATAAATTGTTTTTGGACAGGTAATCTCTTCCTGTGCAATTTACAGCCTCTTGTAACTCCATTGGAGGGTCAGTTGTGAGTCAGTTCTGATTCCACGGCACATAATGGGAACAAAAAGGGGTTCCAGGGTTACTATTCAGCTCACCAACTGCACACCAGGGATGTGTTTTACAGAACTGAAAGCAAGGACTCAGATAAATGCACATTAATCTTTGCTGCAGCATATTCACAAAAACCAAAAGGTTGAAACAACTCAAATGCCCATTCACAGATAAATCAAACACTACATATACATGCAATGGAATATTATTATAGCTAAAGTAGGATGGATCTTGGCAGAAAGCAAAGAATACCAGAAGAATGTCTATCTGTGCTTCATTGACTATGCAAAGGCTTTTGACTGTGTGGATCACAACAAGCTGTGGCTGACTCTGAGAATGGGAATACCAGAACATTTGATCATGCTAATGTGAAACCTATACTTGGACCAAGAGGCAGTTGTCAGAACAGAACAGGGAGACACTGGATGGTTCAAAATCAAGAAAGGGGCTTGTTAGGGATGTATTTTGTCTCCATACCTTTTCAATCTGTATGTAGAACAGATCATCTGAGACGCTGGGCTGTATGAGGAGGAATGTGGCATCAGGATTGGTGGAAGAATCGTCAATAACCTGCGTCATGCAGATGACACAACCCTGCTCGCTGAAACTGAAGAGGACCTGAAGCACTTGCTGCAGAAGGTCAAGGATTGCGGTCTTCAATACGGATTGAAGCTCAATATCAAGAAAACAAAGATTCTCACCACTGGGCCAATTGGCAGCATTGGTATGGATGGTGAAGAGATTGAGATAGTTAACAGTTTTAGTTTACTTGGCTCCACAGTCAATACTCTTGGTAACAGCAACCAGGAAATCAGGAGACGAATTGCATTGGGAAAGTCAGCTGCAAGGGACCTCTCAAGAGTACTGAAGTGCGACAACATCAGGCTGGAGACTAAGGTGCGCCTGATCCAGGCTATAGTCTTTGCAATTACGTGCTATGCATCGGAGAGTTGGATAGTGAATAGGGATGATAGAGAGTTGTGGTGCTGGAGAAGAGTGTTGAATATACCATGGACTGCTAGGAGAACAAACAGGCTTGTCCTGGAGAGGGTGAAGCCAGGATGTTCCCTGGAGTCAAGGATTCTGAAACTTTGTCTGACATACTTTGGGCATGTTGCAAGGAGGGACTGGTCCTTGGAGAGGGACATCATGTTTGGGAGAGTGGAGGGATGGCGCAGGAGAGGAAGACCCTCGATGAGATGGATCGATTCTGTGAGTGGAGTGGTGGGAATGAATGTGTTTGAGACAGTGAATTTGGCACAGGATAGAACGGCGTTTAGGGCTCTTGTACATAGGGTCACTATGAGTCGCAAATGACTCAATGGCACATAACAACAACAACAACAACAACAACAACAACAAGGATTAATGAACAATGTATTAGTAAAATCCTGATACATGCTCCAATATGGATGGACCTTGAAAATATTAGGCTGAAAGAAATAATTTAGACACAAAATTTCAAATATTATATGATTCCACTTACATGAAATATCTAGAATAGGCAAATGCATAGAAGACAAAGTTTATTCATGGTTACCAAGGGTGGTAGGATGGAGAAATCAGAGTTACAGTTTAAGAAGTATTATTTGGAGTGAGAAAACTTTTGGAAATGGATAGTAGTGATGGTAATACACTATGGAGAATGCTATTAATGTCATATCTGTATACTTAAAAATGGTTAGAAATGATAATATTTTTTGTTACATAGATAGTCCCTGACCTAGGGTACTGTTCTGATGGCTATGCCAAAGGTTGGTTCTGACACAAGTAAAATCTCTTGCTTAGTTTTAATAATTATTATTTCTCTTAGACAGAGTACAGCTATACCCCGGGGCTTCTGAGATTGCAAATTTTTATAGGAACAGACTGCCTCATCTTTCCCTTGTGGAGTTGCTGGTGTGCTCGAACCACTGATCTTCCAGTTAGCAGCTCAACTCTTAAGCCATCACCCCACTTTATCTATTGCGTTGTGTGACTCATCAGTAATCTCACAGGAACCCTCTTCTGGATTAGGTCTCGTATCCAAATCATCACCGTCTCCCCTAATGGATTAACCTTTGCCTCTTCCTTGTTAAAATTGTTGACTTTATGCTAATCACTCCTTTAACTGCCGCCAATATCATGTTCTTAACCCTAATGATTGGATTATTGAAACAGTTGAATGAGACAGTCCTTCACCACATGTTATTTCACAGATTTTCTTTCAGTTATCACAGACCTTCATGATCTTCATCTTTATATCCACACCTTGTTGTTGTTAGGTGTCATCATCGAGTCAATCCTATGAATATCAGATCTGAACTCTGTCCTAGCTTGTGGCATCTTCACACTTCTTGGCACCTTAGAGCCCATCGCAGCACTCACCATGTCAATTCACCTGGATTCTTCTTCTTCATTGACCCTCCACCCTTCCCAGCACCATGTCCCTCTCTAAGGCATAGTCACTCCTAGCAACATGCCTGAAGTATGTGAGGCGAAGCCACATCATTTTTGCCTCCAAAGAGCATTCAGGCTGCACCTTCTCCAAGCCACATTTGTTTGTTCTTTTGGCCATCCATGGGATGTTCAGTGCTCTTTTCCAACACCTCAGTTCAAAGTCATCAATTCTTATTCTGTCCTCCCTGTTCATTATACAGCTCTCAGATGCATAGCAAATGATCAGACAGATGGTCCTGAATCAGATGCATCTTAGTCCTCAAACTAACATCATTACTCTTCAATAATTTGGAGAAGTCCCTAACTGCAGACTTTCCCAGTGCAATCAATATGTCTCCTGACTTCCTGACTGCTGGTACCAAGGGTGTTTATTGTGGATCCAAGCAAGATGAAGTTGTTGACAGTTTCAATCTCTTCTCCATCCACCATGATGATGCCTATTGGGCCAGTGGTAAGAATCTTTTCCTGACATTGAGATGCAGTCCATGCTGAAGGCTGCCTTCCTAAAGTCATTCTTGTCTCCTTTTTTCAGAGTAGAACTTTCAGGTTCCTGATTTCTTTTGCTAACATACTGTTGAAGGTACAAGTAGTGTGGGTGTTACAGTTTTAAAAAGTAGGTTTCAAATTAACAGCTAAAGGGGGTTTTTTATGGTATGAAATACTGAATACTGAAATATAGGTCTGGTCTGCAATGAAATTGGTGTCAGAATGGTAAAGACTATTGGTGCATGCACAGTTCAATTACTTTAATGTTGTTAGAGTTGAACATTGTCAAATTTTCTATTCTTTATAACTCTCACACTCTAAAATCATAACTTTATTGTACACCAACCAATATGGCAGATGGTTTGAACAGTAAATCACAAAGTTTAACGTCTGTAGAGAATAACACCAGGCAATTACATGCTGAAATATCGTATTTAGCCTATATCACTAACAATGACAGAGCCCTGGTGGCCTAGTGGTAAGAAGTTGCACAGCCAACCAAAAGGCAGGAGGTTCAAATCCCCAGAACTCTTTGGGAGGATGATAGGCAATCCCCTCCTGTGTGATTTGTTGCTGTTGTTAGGTGCTTTTGAGTTTAGTATGATTCATAGTGACCCTATGGACAACCAATCTGAACCCTGTGCTATTCCATGCATCCGCACAATCGCTGACACACTCAGGCCCATTGCTTCAGTCACTGTGTCAATCCACCTTTCCAAGCGTGATGTTCCTCTCCAAGGAATAACCTTTCATAGCAATATGCCCAAAGTATGTGAGACAAAACCCCATCATCTTTGCCTCGCAAGGAGTACTCTGGCTGCACCTTCTTCAAGACATATTTGTTTGGGTTTTGGGGGTTTTGTTTGTTTGTTTGTTTGGGGTTTTTTGGCAGTCCGTGTGATCTTCAGCGCTCTTCTCCAATACCACATTTCAAAGACATCAATTCTTCTTCTGCCACCTTCATTCATTGTCCAGCTCTCAGGTGCACAGCATGGCCTGAGTTAGGTGCATGTTAGTTCTCAAAATAACATCATCACTCTTTAATAATTTAGAGATGTTCCTGCCTACAGACTTCCCCAGTGCAATATGTCTTCTTATCTCCTGACTGCTGGTACCAAGTATATTGATTGTGGATCCAAGTAAGGTAAAGTCATTGACAGTCTCCATCCACCTTTTCTCCATTCATCATGATGTTGTCTATTAATCCAGTGGTAAAGATTTCTGTTTTCTTGATGTTGAGATGTAATCCATATTGAAGGCTGTAGTGTCTAACCTTCTACAGCAAATGTTTCAAATTCTCTTTACTTTGAGCAAGCAAGGTTGTGTCATCCACATAATAAAGATTATTGATGAATTTTCCTTCAATACTGATGCAACACTTTTCTTCATAGAGTCCAGCTTCTCAAATAATTTGCTCAGCATACAGATTAAATAGATTTAGAGAAAGGATACAACCCTGCCACACACCTGTGTGATTTACTGCCTCTGAAAACCTGCTGGGAAATAATCATTTATGAGTTGTTTCTGACTCAATGGTACATAACAACAACTAATGGTAAGACTTAACCCCTAAAAAAGATGTGGTTCATTATAATTCAAACATAAGCAGAAATCTCTGATATGTTTTATCATAATAAATCAATACCTTTTTAAAAACATATGTTTAAAATTCTTGAAGGAGTAAAGAAAAGAGTCAACAAAGCAAAATCTACAAAAGCAATATAGGATATTATGGAACATATAAAGATAGAAATGAAGAAAACATGAGTGTATATATCTTGGGGAAAAACCTCAACCCAACAGTGTGAAGATTAAAAGGTTTCAAAGGATAAATTTAATGCTGGTGAGTAGAGAATCAGTGTATAGGGAAATAGGACAAATTAAATTTCTTGGAATTTCAACATAGTCAATAACAAGATTTCAGAAGACCATGAAAGGAATGGATAAGAGGCAATAATTGAAGATAAATTGGTGAAGATATTTCTAGAATGAGAAATACTTAAGTATTCAACTTATAAAAAACTCATTAAATATCAAATCTGATCCATTATAAACTACAGTTAGAGAGCTAGCCAATGAATAAAGATGACAGAAGAAGAATTAATGCTTTTGAGCTGGAGAAAATGACTGAATATACCATGGACTGCCAAAAGGACAAACAGATATTTCTTGGAAAAAGTACCACCAGAGAGCTCCTTGGAGGCAAAGTTGGTGAACTTTCATATCTCATGCTTGGAACATGTAGCTAGGAGACACTATTGCTTAGAAAGGCACATTATATATACTTGGAAATATAGAGGGTCAGCGAAGGAGAGGAAGACACTCAATGAGATGGATTAACACTGTGACTTCAGCAATGGGTTCCAGTGTGTCAGAGATGATGAGGATGACACAGGACCGGGCAGGATTCAGGTCGGTTTCTCATAGGGTTGCTATGAGTTGTACTTGATTCCACAGCACCTACCAACAGCAACAACGTTATTAGGAATAACGACAAATCCTGAAAGTTATTGAGGAGACATAGGCTATAACGGAACTAAATGATCAATCAATGAATTTACTGCTGTTAAATTGATTCTGACTCAAAGTGACCCTAAAGGCAGAGTAGAGCTGTACTATGGGGGCTTTCAAGGCTGTAAATCTTTACAGAATTAGACTGACACATTTGTCTCTCTCTTTTTTTTTATTTTCAACAATCATTCACATACCTTATGTTTTATAATATAAATTACAGGTGATTAATGCCTTTTATCATTACATTTCATATGTTTCTCCTTGCACCCCACCCATTTGCTCTCTAATATCTACCACTTTGTCTCTTGCAGAGAAGCTGGTAGATTAGAACTTGCAGATTTTTTATTAGCAGCCAAGGGCTTTAAGCACCACATCTCGAGGGCTCCTACAGTTGATTTATCAGCAACAACAGACAACTTTTGGTACATTTTAGAGGGAGAAATGAAAAAATTTAGTGAGTTTATTATGTTATTATGTGCAATTTAATATACCCTTTAACTTTGTCTCCAAAGAGGGCTTAAAGACACTCCCTTTACCACAGTTTGGAGAAATAGATGTCTTTTGGGCCAAAATATGACTTGACTCCAGAGAACAGATGAAATTCTGCAGCAGGTTGGAGAAATCTGTCTTTCCCAGGTGGAAAACCTTTATTTTGGTGATCTTTTGCTTTTGGGATAAAAATAAAATCATGTCAAATAAACCATTTCACGATAGATGCCAGAATATGTGTTGATTTACTTGGTTACAAAGACCATGCTTGGAAAAGCAATTTGATATTTACTGCTATTCTCCAGAACGAGTCTTCTGCACACCTGCTTACTGCCATAGAATGGATTCTGACTTATTTGAGGCTGTAAATCTTTACTAAAGAGACTTGTAAAACCCGAGGTGGATTTTTTGGGGGGAAGGAGACAGTGAGAAGATTCCCCCCCCCCTTCTCCCTAGTTTTTCTCCCAAGGAGCAGCTGATGGATTCAAACTTCTTACCTCTCATTTAGGAGTATAGCATGTAAAATACATTGTGCTGCCCGAGTACTTTGTCTCCTGCATGAACTAATCAAATATTTCTTTCTTTTGCTTTATTCAAGGCTTTGATGATTCTACTCATCTCTGTGATTCCAACATAAATGAGATATTGTTTTTGTTCACCAATGTGGTAAGAATGGGCACTCCAAAAATTCTTTGTCCTTTTGTAACCATTTTCATTTTTATTGTTGTTGTTGTTGTTGTTATGTGCCGTCAAGTCACTTGCAACTCATAGCGACCCTATGTACCACAGCCCTAAACCCTGCTCTATCCTGTGCCAATTGCACTGCCCCCGACACACCCATCCTGATCACCCCAGTCACTGAGTCAATCCACCTCATAGAGGGTCTTCCCCGCTTGCACCACCCCTCCACCCTCCCAAGCATGATATCCCTCTCCAAGGACCTGTCCCGCCTTATAACATGTCCAAAGTATGTCAGATGAAGCCCCAGAATCCTTGCCTCCAAGGAGCAGCCTGGTTTAACCCTCTCTAGGATGAATCTGTTTGTTTTCTTAGCAGTCCATGGAACAGTCAATACTCTTCTCCAGCACCACAGCTCAAAGGAATCAATTCTCTTTCTAACCCTCCTAGTCATTGTCCAGCTCTCTGATGCATAACAAGTGATTACAAAGACCATAGCCTGTATCAGAAGCACCTTAGTCTCCAGAGTGACACCACTGCTCTTCAGTACTTTGGAGAGGTCCCTAACAGCAGACTTTCCCATGGCAATATGCCTTTTAATTTCCTGACTACTGGTGCCAAGAGTGTAGATCTAGGGAAATATGAAGATTTTCAATAGTTTCTGAGTATCTTTATTTCCAATGTATAATCAAGGACTTGGGAAATAACAAAAAGATGTGTTTGTGGATCTATTAAGATGACTTAGCCCTAAACTCCATGTAGTTCTTTCTGGTGTTTTGCCATCTTCACTAGCAACCTGTGATATGCATTTGACACAATCGTGTTTGCTGAAAGCACAGAGGACTTGAAACACTGATCAAAGGCTACAGCCTGTAGTACAGGTTATACCCCAATATAGGGGGAAAAAAACCCACCAAAACAAACCACAAACCACAACCCAAAAACCTTCACAACTAAACCAGTAATCATCATCTTGGTAAATGGAGAAAGTTCTGAAGTTGTCAAAGATTTATTTTCATTTGAATCTACAATTAGCTCCCATGGAAGCAAAAGTCAAGATTTACATTGAGCATGTGTGCTACAAGAGACCTTTTTAAAGTGCTAAAAATGCAGAGCTATCACTTTGAGGATTAAGGTGTACCTTATCTGACCCCAAGCCATAGCATTTTCAATTACCTCATATGCTTGCAAAAGCTGACAGTGAGTAAAGAAGGCTGAAGAAGAATACCTGGGACTTACGGTGTTATCAAAGAATATTAAATATACCAACATTTGCTGGAACAACAAATAAATCTGTTGGAAGAACACAGACACAGAATACTCCTTAGACTCAAGAATGGTAAGACTTGATCTTATTATACCTTGGGCCTATCATCAAGAGATATCTGTTTATGGAAAAAGCTATCATACTTGGTAAGGAAGAGGAGAAGTGAAAAAGAGAAAGATCTTCAGTGAAATGGACTGACACAGTGGCTTTGTCAACAGTAACAGTTGTGAGGATGACACAGGCCCAGGCAATCCACTGTACACACAGCACCTAACACAGCACCAGTATGTTTTATAAAGAGATATCATATCATCTTACTGCAGTGAGAGCAAACAACTGAAGCCGATTGATAAGGGTGTGGAGAATCTAGAATTTTCAAACACTGTTGTTAGGACTGTAAAATGGTATAAACACTGTGGGAAATGGTAAGGTATTTGTTTAAAGAGCTAGAAATAGAAAAACTCTTTCATCCAGCAATGTCATTAGTTAGGTATGTATCCTAAAGAAATGAGAGCAAGGAGACAAATTGACATATGCACACCCATTTCATTGCAGCATAATTCACAATAACAGAGGATAAGAGATAGAAATAGCCTAAGTGCCCATCAACAGTTGAGTAGATAAGCACAATATGGTGCCTACACACAATAGACTGCTATTCAACCTCAAAGAATAATGAGGAATCCAGAAAACACCTCATAACATGGATGAACCTGGAGGATACTATGCTGAGTGAGATATGTAAATTATAAAATGATAACATTATAATATTAATAATAATTAGTCTATTACCATAAAAAATTTAAATGAAAGTTTTACCTAAAGAAAGAAATGTTCTTTAATAGTTACCAATGATGAAATGGAAAGAGAGTACAACATAGAGTTCACTAAAAAGTATGAGGGGTTTTTTTGGGGGTGGGGGTAGCTTGGGTGGCCTAGTGGTAAGAAGCTGTAGTGCAATCCCCAAAGCACCCGGTTCTAATCCACCAGCTGCCTGATCAGGGAAGGATGGACAATCTCCTCCCATGTGAATTACTGCCTCTGAAAACCCACTGGAGGATCAGCTGGGTTCTGACTTGATGGCACTGAACAACAACTATACACCAAGTCTTGAGCTAGGCAGTGAGAAGAGTTCACACATTCAAGAAAAAAAAAGTGTGTTTTTCTTAAAAGTATACATTATTTTTAGAACATTACATTTCCTGTGACCGATTTGAAGCATGTTTAATTTTTCTTATAAAGACTTTCATGCTTTGTGTTATATAAAAGTTGTTGTTGTTATTGTTCTGTTGAATTGGGAACCAATCCATAGCTGACCCTCCAGCAGGTTTTCAGAGGCAATAAATCACATGGGAGGAGAATGCCCATTCTTCTCCTACGGAGACGCTGATGGATTCAAACTGCATGCCTTTGGGATTTCAGTGCAGCTTTTTATCACGAGGTCACCAGAGCTCAAATAAAAGTAGGCAAGTTATAAAAATCTCAAGTCTGTTCTCAAAAAGACAAAATACAAATCACTTATAAATACAAACTTCTTACCTGTGACCTATGGTATTTGAAATAACAAGCCTGGTTCTCTTGATTACCTGTACGCTCATTATTAGAGACCGTGTGTGGTGCCAGTGGTTAATATACTTTGCTGTATCTTGATCAGGCAGGAAGCCTGAGACAAAAGCACCTGTACAGGTGGTTTTAACCCCTTAAGTTAAAAGAACAAGAAATCTGGAGAACAACCACTTGGCCAACTGACTGGAAGAGATCTATATTTGTTCCCATTCCAAAGAAAGGTGACCCAACTGAGTGTGGAAACTACAGAACAGTGTCATCGATTTCACATGCAAGCAAGATTCTGCTGAAGATCATCCCAAAACGATTAGAACAGCACATCAGCAGAGAACTGCCGGAAGTCCAGGCTGGGTTTAGAAGGGGTCGTGGTACTAGGGGTATTGTTGCTGATGTTAGATGGATCTTGGCTGAAAGCAGAGAATACCAGAAGAATGTCTATCTGTGTTTCACTGATTATGCAAAGGCATTTGACTGTGTGGATCATAACAAACTGTGGCTGACCCTGAGAAGAATGGGAATCCCAGAACATTTAATTGTGCTAATACAAAACCTATACTTGGACCAAGAGGCAGTAGTCAGAACAGAGCAGGGTAACACTGCATGGTTCAAAATTGGGAAGGGTGTACGCCAGGGATGCATCCTGTCTCCATACCTTTTCAACATGTATGCAGAGCAGATTATCCGGGAGGCTGGGGTCTATGAGGAGAATTGTGGCATCAGGATTGGTGGAAGGTCTATTAACAATCTGCGTTATGCAGATGACACAACCCTGCTTGCTGAAACTGAGGAGGACCTCATGCACTTGCTGCGAAGGGTCAAGGACTGCAGCCTTCAGTATGGACTAAGGCTCAATGTCAAGAAGACAAAGATTCTCACCACTGGACCAATTGGCAGCATCAGGATGGATGACGAAGAGATTGAGAGTGTTCACAGCTTCAGTTTGCTCGGCTCCACAGTCAACACTCTTGGCACCAGCAGTCAGGAAATCAAGAAGCATATCGCGATGGGAAAGTCTGCTGTTAGGGACCTCTCTAAAGTACTCAGGAGCAATAGTGTCTCTCTGGAGACTAAGGTGCGCCTGATACAGGCCATGGTATTTGCAATCGCTTGTTATGCATCAGAGAGTTGGACAATGACTAGGGAGGACAGAAGGAGAGTGGATGCTTTTGAGCTGTGGTGCTGGAGAAGGGTACTGAATGTACCCTGGACTGCCAGAAAAACAAACAGATTTATCTTGGAGGGGATTAAACCAAGCTACTCCTTGGAGGCAAGGATTCTGGGGCTTCGTCTGACATATTTTGGACATGTTTCCAGGAGGGACGGGTCCTTGGAGAGGGACATTATGCTTGGGAGGGTTGAGGGACAACGCAGGAGGGGAAGACCCTCTTTGAGATGGATTGATTCGGTGACTGGGGTAATCGGGATGGGTGTGTCAGAGGCGGTGCGGTTGACGCAGGATAGAGCAGGTTTTAGGGCTGTTGTGCATAGGATCGCTATGAGTCGGAAACGACTCGACGGCACATCACAACAACAACAACAACAAGTTAAAAGAAAAGATCTCTCCCTGAGACTATGGCCTTTAGTGACATTTAAAGCCTAGAATTGAACTCATCCCTGTGGATCAACTTTCAGCCAAATAATAGACCAGGGCGGGCGGTGGATGGGGTGGGGGGAGGGGGGGGAAGGGAAGGGGAAAACATCCCAACAAAACCCAAGGCCCAACACCACCTCACTGCCACATTGAGTAGCTTTCAACTTGCAGCAACTTCCATCAGGTTTATGAGATAAATTGTGCAGAGAGGTGATTTCCCTGCTCTCTCTCAGTCTCTGGTGGATTCCAGTGGCCAGAGATGATGACTGGTCTTTGGGTTAGCTGTGCAACATGCTATGGACTTCACCACCAGAGCTCCCTAGACAGATGAACAATAACAGCAGGAAGGTACTCGATCCTTAGGACAATTAAGCATACAAGGTCAGAAGAGCAGTTTCAGCCTAGGGGTGGGGTCAGACAGCAAGAAAGAAGAGGATAGAAGGATGAATGGAAGTAAGATGGGGGGAAACATGTAGGGATTGTAATCGATGCCTGAAAAGAAATGATGGATGAATGGTTGAATGGAACATCAATCTGCTCTGTAAACTTTCACACAAAACTCAATAAAAAGCTAAAAAGAAATCTTTATAAAAGATAGTCTCTGGGGGGAGGGGGGAGGGGTTTGTGCGGGGAGAAGGGTGCAACAATGAATGAATGGAATTCCAAAATCTCTGTAGATGTTCATTGAAATGAAAAATAAACAACCTAAATTAAAAAAAAAAAAGATAGTCTCTGTGACATAAACAACACCCTGACACAGAAAAGCTCCCATTCTGACTGATAGGTAAGAATGGTGCTTGGAGCCCTCAGGATTCAGCTCAGAGCCAGCGATGAATTTGCACTGCCTACGTAGTGTACCGAGTAACACATTCTGCTGCTAACCAAGAGGTAAAGTCCACCCAGAGATGTCCTAGAAGAAAGGCCTGATCACCTACTATGAAGAAATTCACCTTTGAAACCCCATGGGATATTACAGTTCTACTCTAATACATATAATTGACACAATTGAAACTGGTTAAGTATTAAACAATCTCTGAACAGGGCTAAGTATTTCTCTTCCCCAAATAGAGTACAGGTACCTGGTAAAAGACAATAGGAAAATCATCCTGGGAGAGATTGGAAAGAAGATTTTAAACATATATTTGTGCATGTCCACCTCCAAGGACTGGTCCCTCCTTGCAGCATGTCCGGACCACCCAGGAGAGGAAGACCCTCAATGAGATGGATTGATTCAGTCACTGAGGTAATGGGGATAGGTATGTCGGAGATTGGTTAGGGTAGAGCAGGGTTTAGGGCTGTTGTACATAGGGTCGCTATGAGTCAAAGTGACGCGGCAGCACAAAACAACAACAACTACTACTACTTGTGTACATGCATATTTCTGAGTTCTTTCTTCAAAGCTTTCAGCCTTCCCTTTATTCAAGGGGCTCTGAGAACAGTGAATTGATCCAAGTCAGTATTCACCATTGCAGTGGTTCACTTCAGTCAGGTTGCTATTTCTCAGAACCAGAGCTTCTCTGGTCATATTGCCCAGAAAGAACTTACAGAGCTGCCCCTCTATATCGTTTCTATGTTTCCACCATCAGCTCAACATTCCTGATTCCTGTGGGCTGAACCTTGCTAATTATCATCTGCCCCTGATGACCTTTATGGCAGCCATGGCCACCATCCCTCCAGTGACTAAATATTGCTACGCTGCCTTTCCCACATAAGGACACCATTACCTCCTGTGAAATCAGAAAGCACCTATCAGTTGTGTCATCTCACACCTCCCAGTTTATAGTTACCCCACGTGTCACGATAGAACTGCTCCATGTGGTTGTTCAAGGCTGTGAACCTGGTTTACTGTTGGGTCTGTACAATATGTTGGCACTAGCAGTGAGTGGATGACTTCAGTATTACAGTTGCAGTTAGGGCTGGCCGTGAAGGGATGCAGAGGAAGGAAATCCTTGCATTGTGTAGAGCTCTAAGTGATTCTGGTCATGGGCAGCTTTGTCGGGTGAAGAAATGACCTGATCTCTGCCTCACTGCCAATTCATGGACAATGGCTAATTATCTGGACAAACAGAGACTCAGAAGGAATAAGACTGGAAAATCTGTGACAAGGAGTTGTGGGAAAGAAGTATATAAATGGATCAGTCATAGTGGGTCCAGGATTCTAAAATGTTTTTTGTTTCATGAGGATGTTCCCATGTGGTTACACAGAGACTCTCAAACAGTGCACAACTGATCTTGCCTTACAAATAATAGTTGGCCTGCATCTAATTCAATCCAGTATCTCCACAATAAACTTGTAGCAGGTTCACGAACGTGGTGGCCTAGTGCTAAGAAGGTACGTGGCTTGAATCCACCAGGTGCTCTATGGAGAAGGATGGACATTCTCTTCTTGTGTGATTTACCACCTCTGAAAGCCTGCCAGAGGGTCAGCTAGGAGTTAGTTCTGACTTGACGGCACATAACAACAACCAGCAAGGATAAGATAATAGGTGGCTCAACAACAAAGGATTTCCTTCACTGGAGGTCTTGCTACCACTGAGGAATATTCAATTGACCTGCAGCAGTTACTAACTCTGATTCGCAGTATAGTGCCAGTACACTACCTGCCTGGTAGGTTAGTTACATTATCATGGTTGTGAGAGCAGTTCATTTCTCAGTGAAATAAATATTGACCTGAATATGAATTTGCTTTCTCTGTCCACCATCCTTCTGTTACTAATATCACTTACGGGCTTAACAAATATCTGATTCTGTTCTGAGTTTTGCATTTAGCTCAGGGTGAAAAAAATATGTCTGACATTGTTTCTAGCATTATGGTAAAATTAACTTCTATAACAACAACAAATCAGTGGTTAAACACAATAGGGGTTTATTTCTTGGTCATGTATTATCCCTTGCACACGTTTCTGATGGAAAGGTTTTAGCATTCCCTCATGCTGTGTTTAGGAACCATCTTGTGACAATTTTACTCCCTAATGTCAGAGTTCTCAACATCCAGATAGTGAACAGGAGCAGAGACCACTACTTACAATTCCCAGCTTGGAAGTGATACATATCACTTGTGTTCATATCCCACTAGAGACAGCTAGTTTCCTAGATACAAGGAAGATTAGGAAATCTAGTCTCTCTCAACGTCAGTTCCAAAGGATATGAACATTTACAGGACAGCTAGCCATCTCACGTTTTCTCAGTTACCAAATATCAGTGCACACCTTTCTTTTCACACTTAACACACGCTCACCTCTGCCCTACTCTACTCTCTACGAAGAACACACTACCTCACTACCCTCACACACTCAGAGCCCATTACCTCAGGTGATGTGCAATTCTTCCCAGGAGGTCTACATGTATCTCTCTGTGGTCCAGAAATCTGTGAATTTAAAACAAGTCTCTGTCCTCCTGCAACCACCACCCATAATACAATGGCAGGCAGGGAACAGACGATTAGAGTAAAATTTCCTTTCACAAAAGGAGAGAATGGGAGTTACAGAACAATCACCTATCTGGCCTTGTTGCTGTGACTGTTGATCTTGAATCGATTTCGATATATGGTGACCCCCTGTGTGCAGAATAGATCAGCTCCATGGGGTTTTCAAGGCTGTGACTTTTGGGATGTAAATTGCCAGGTCTTTCTGACTGAGTTCAAACCACTAATCTTTTAATGAGTGATGAGTGCATTTAACCATTTGTGCCACCCAGAGACTCCTCACATGTCCATCCTAAAACAAAAAGCAAATTTACTGCATTTAAGTGTTTTCTGGCTCATGGTGACCCCCCCTATGGGTTTCCCATGCTCTAAGTGTTAATGGGAGGAGACTCCCCATCATTGTCCCTTGGAGTGGCTGGTGGATTCAAACAGCCAACCTCTTAGTTAGCAATGCAACATGTAATACACTATGCCACCAGGATTCCTTCACTTGTCCATGTTGTTGTTTTTGTGTACTGTTGAGTCAGAATTAACTCATAGCTGACCCTCCAGCGGGTTTCAGAGGCAGTAAATCACATGGGAGGAGACTGTCCATCCTGCTCCCTCAGAGCAACTGGTGGATTTGAACTGTGTTCCTTAGAGTTGAAAGCTTCACTTCTTTCCACTAGGCCACCAGTGGTCCATAGTCCATAGTAGTGATGAAATCCTGTTTAAACAGATACTATAAGAACCACCTGCCCTGGTTTGAGGGGAGGGTCTTCCAGCAGACTTTAATTCTTATCTCTGGGAATAATTGCCTTAGCTAACACTCCTCCTGGTACATGGACCTACTTTTGATGAATTGTTTTATGCACATTTTCCACCCTGGGCTTATCTAAATTGAGCACCAATGAATAAGACATCTTTCAGCATTTGCTTTCAATAAATGCAAGTTGGGGGACCTGAGAGATGTTTTATAATTTTTAGGCCAGAACTATGATTTTTCTGTCAACACAGTTCCCTCAAAAACAATAGACCTCTAATCTACTTGCGTTCCAGTCAATTCCATGTGCCAGTATCTATACTCAAGAGTTCTTCCTACACATGAATCTCAAAGCTGCCTCATTTGCTCCTCATGCTCATGCTTCTCTCTTTCAACTTATTGATGACTACTGTCCTGTCATCTGAAACAACAGGCTTGACTAGAAAAAGAATAACCTCAAGTTGATTTTTTTTTCACCACCATAAACTGGAGTTCATGATTTAACTTTGAATCTTTTTATTTCCGTTTATTACTTTTTTCTTTTAATTTTATTCTTTTTATTATACTAGTACCTGAGCTATGCAAAGGTATTTGATTGTGTGAACTACAACAAACTGTGGCTAACTCTAGGGAATCCCAGAACACTTGGTCATGCTTATGCAAAACCTTTGCTTGGACCAGGAGGAAGTCATTAGAACAGAGAAAGGAAACACTGCACTGTTCAAAATTGGGAATGATGTACACCAGGGATGTGCCCTATCTCCATACCTTTTCAATATATATGCAGAACATATTATCTGGGAAGCTGGGCTCTATGAGGAGAAATGTGGCATCAGGATTGGAGGAAGACTAATCAACAATCTGCGTTATGCAGATGACAGAACCCTGTTTGCTGAAACTGAGGAGGACCTGAAGTGCTTGCTGCAGAAGGTCAAGGACTGAGGCCTTCAATATGGATTGAAGCTCAATATAAAGAAAGCAGAGATTCTCACCATTGGGCTGATTGGCAGCAACATGATAAATGGTGAAGAGACTGAGATTGTTAACAGCTTTAGTTTGCTTGGTTCCACAGTCAACACTCTTGGCACCAGCAGACAGAAAATTAAAAGACGAATTATATTGGGAATGTAGGCTGGCTGAGACCTCTCCAAGTACTGAAGAGCAACAATGTCAGTCTGGGGACTAAGGTGCACCTGCTGCAGGCAGGTTTGTAATCATTTGCTATGCGTAAGAGAGCTGGAGAATGACTAGGGATGATAGAAGGAGAATTGATGCCTTTGAGCTGTGGTTTTGGAGAGGAGTGTTGAACATACCATGGACTGCTAGGAGAACAAACAGGTTGATCCTGGAGAGGGTGAACCTAAGCTGCTCCTTGGAGGCAAGGATTCTAAAGCTTTGTCTGACATACTGTGGACAGGTTGCAAGGAGGGACCAGTCCTTGGAAAGGGACATCATGTTTGGGAGGATGGAGGGACAGAGCAGGAGAGGAAGACCCTCAATGAGATGGATTGACTCAGTGACTGGGGTAATGGGGTTAGGTTTGTCAGAGACAATGAGATTGGCAGAGGATAGAGCAGGGTTTAGGGCTGTTGCAGGTGAATCAATGGCACATAACAACAACAACGACAGTTTGTTTACAAAATTCTACTACATTGTTTTTCACATCAGATTCTTCCAATTTACCTCCCCCCATCAAACTGTACAACTCCATGATTAATCTCCCCTCCGCACATCCTTATCCCTCTGCTGCCACCTCCCTGCCCCCACCCTGATCCTTATACTCATTCAACAATAATAGTTGTTGATTTTTTTGTTTGGTTTTTTTGATTAGGTATTTATTTAAAATAAGCTGTCCCAATGGAGGATTTGAGTTTATTCTGCAGGCTTCTTTTCCTCTGTGGCAGGTTTCTTTTCTACTGGCTTCTTCTCAGCTGCTGGTTTCTTGGTGGCTGTAGGCTTCTTTGCCGCTGCAGCCTTCTTTCCCAGTGCAGGCTTCTTGGGCTTCTTCTTCACATCAACAGCAGCTTTCTTTGCTCCTTTCTTCTCTACCACAGGCTTCTTGCTTGGAGCAGCCCCCTTCTTATCAGATTTGGCCTCCAGTGCCTTAGCCACCTTAGCCACTCGGGTTTGTGATTCCTGGCCTGGCGAACAATGGTATTTCGGCTTCAACATGATTCTCAGATTTTTCAGTGGGTTCTTCTTCAAGACTTGGTGATGAATCTTCTTGCGTGGTGCTCGTAGGGCCCTCTGAATCTCTGGGCTTTTCAAGATTCTGCTGAAGTCTGTATTCATCATCTTGTGCATGGGAAGGTTGTAGTTGCTCTTGAGGGAAGCAGCTTTCCGCCAAGTGCCATACAGCTCATCTAATTTCGAAAAGCACTTTCAGTTCAAATGCAGAATCGGCCCACATACCCACCAGGAGCAAGTTTCAAAATGTTCAATTTGCTTACATTAAGCAGAGTAATTCCAGGGATGTTTCTGAAGGCCTTGATGATATCATTATCCTCGTTATAGATAATGCATGGTTCCCTGCGCTGGATGCGACGTCGATTTCTCATTTTACCTTTGCCAGCTCTCATTTGCTGGGAGGCATAGACCTTTTGGATATCATTCCAGGCCTTAAGTTTCTTAAGAAGCAGGACAGCCTCCTTGGTCTTCTTGTAGCCCTCAACTTTATCTTCAACCACCAAGGGAAGCTCAGGAACTTCCTCAATATGATGACCTTTAGACACGACCAGCTCTGGCAAGGCCGAGGCAGCCAGGGCAGAGCAGATGACATAGCATTTCTGAGTTGTGTTCACTCTACGGTGCCAACACCGCCAGGTTTTGTTTGGTGCAAATATGCAGCCTCCACCACACATATTTCCAAAAGCACCTTGGCCAGAGTGATGAGTCCCACCACCTCTAACTCTGGGAATTCGAGCCACTGCTCTACCAGTACCCCAAGACTCAGCAGTGGTCTGATGACTTGCCAATTTGCTGACAGCATAGGGCTGCCTGTTGTTTTTGCGTAAGTTGGTGTGAACGAAGTTCACGATATCTGGCCAAATAAGAGCCTTGAACACAGCTGGCAGAGTAACATTTTTGCCAGATGAGTCTCCCTTTTCTGAGTACACCGATATCAGTGGACGAGCACACGCCATGGTGGGGAGAGAAGACCAGGCTCCTCTCAACCCGGTGGCTCCCACAGGAACAATAATACTTTTATACAATATTTGTCCTTGTAGGACTGAGTTTGTTCACTCAGCATAATGCTCTCCAGTCTCTCCCAAGTTAGGTAAAAATTTTCAAAATCATTGCTCCTGAGTGCTGTGTAGTATTCCATTGTGTGAATGTACCATAATTTGTCAATCCATTCAACTGTGGTTGGCCATCTGGGCTGTTTCCATGTTCTTGCAATGTTAAATGACACTGCTATGAACACTGGTATACAAGTCTCTGTGCCTCAGTTCTCATTTTCTCAGGGTCTATTCCAAGCAGTGGAATGGCTGGGTCCTATGGAATTTCTATGTTCAGCTTTTTTAAAAAGTGCCAAACTTCCTTCCAGAATGGTTGTACCATTTTACAATCCCACCAACAATGTATAAGAGTTTCTATCTTGCCACATCCTCTCCAACATTTATTACTTGCTGTCCTTTTATACTTTGCCACTGTTACTGGAGTGAGATGGAATCTCATTGTGGTTTGATTTGCATCTCTCTTATTGCCAGCGATCTGCAGTGTTTCTTCAAATGTCTCTTGGTCATTTGAATATCTTCCTCTGAGAAGATTCTATGTCTTCTGCCCATTTTGTAATTGTGTTATCAGTCTTTTTTTTATCTTTTTTTTTTTTAGGAGGCCCAGGAGTATTCTATAAACTTTTGTTAGGAGACTCTTGTCTGAGATGGTATTATCAAATGCTTGTTCCTTGTTGGTAGGTTTTCTTTTCACCCTTTTGAATAAAGATTTTTATGAACACAGGGATTTAATCTTTAGAAGATTCCATTCACCAAATTTATCCTCTTCAGATTGTGACCTCAAAACCACAGCAAAAGTAACCAAAACAGCCTGGTTCTGGTACAATGACAGGCACATAGACCAATGAAACAGAATTGAGAACTCCAAAATAGACCTAGCTATCTATGGTCAACAGATATTCTACAAGGAAATCAAAACTATCAAATGGGAAAATTGTGACCCTTCAACAAAAGGTGCTGGCAAAACTGAACTTCCACTTTCAGAAAGATGAAACACTATCCATATCTCATACCATATACAAAAATCAACTCAAGGTGGATCAGAATCCTGGAAGTAAAGCCCCAAACCATAAAATTCATAAGAGACAATCTGGGATCAAATTTAGAAACCCTAGTATATGGTACAAAGAGACTACCAAATACAGTCAGAAATGCACAATCTGAAAAGTTCATCACTTTGGGGCGGGGTGTTGGTGGTGGTGTTGAAATTTCCAATTCTTTTTTTTTTTTAATTTTACACTGGTTTACCTACAAAGTTTGTATATATTTCCCCTCACACCGTGTCCTCCCCCCATCCCCAATACAATCCCCTCCACTCATCAAACCATGCAATCCCATGATTACCCCCACCCATTCCCATCTCTCTGCTCTTTCCCCCCTTGTTGTACAGAGGTATTTTGTGTCTTAACTCCCATTGTTTGAGACCACACATATTTGGATGTGGTGGTTAATTTTCATATAACTCTATATGTCGTTAGTGTCATTATCTCCTGTCATTTCCATGTCCTTGATAGACTACTATGAAGTCTACTTTTGAGAAACTTGACCTGTTATTGTCTGTCTTCTGATTAGGATGAAAGCACGAGGGCCTATAGGTAAAGATTTTACCTGTTTTGCTTATACTGTATCCCACTGCTTGTACCAGTGCCTGGCTCATAATCAAGGTGCTAAATTGAAAAAAAAATGTAAATATGTTGAATGAATGAATGAATGTAAGCTGCAAACATTTATGTTGTGAACAAATGAATTAAGTAGTACTCTCCTTGAGGGAGATAAACACTGTTTTCATTTCATTCCATCCAGTGGCATTTTAGAGACCAGTAACAGGTTAAATAAACTCAAGTGCATTGCCATTGTGTCAGAACCAACTCATAACTGACCATCCAGCGGGTGTTCAAGAGGCTGTAAATTGCATGAGAGGAGATGATTGTCCATTGCTCTCCCATGCTGCTGTCAATCTCCTGGAGAAGCCTGAACTTTGGGTTTACAGCGCAACTCCCTACGAACTACGCCACCAGAGATCTCTAAGTAACCCTTACATGTAGGCTGGCACTTTGGAAACCTGCCTGGTTGGCCTGTGCCAACTCTCCTTAAATGAATGAGCATGGTGTGTGCCTAGGACTAGGAGGAACACAGGGCATACAATAGGGGGAAGTGAAGTAAAGCAGAGCTTGTGGACTAGGTGTGATCGGGCTGGGGCAATGAATGAGAAAGGGAACTCTGTCAGATGATAATGCTTCTCTCTACATGCAGCTACACTTCCTTTGGACCAAGCAAGGGAAACCAGCCTTTCCCTGTAGAGATTTGGGAGAGAAAGGAATATGGGAGTTCTAGGTGTTTCCCTCTGATAAGGTTGATGGATTCTGGGCCTGATGCCTGGTGGCACTTTAATCCATAGCTTCTTTAAAGCTTTGTGGAGGGTGGAGCAGGGTTTAGCTAAAATTAGCTAAAAATAGACCTTGAAACAGACATTGTTTGTCAAGAGCAGGTGCTTTGAGGGAATAGAATTTGAAACAGAGTCTTGCACAGACTCTATGCAGGAGACACTGAGCACCTGGGGACCAAGTGAAGGTCGCTTTCTTATCCCAGCTCTGACGGATGACCCCTCAAGCCCTCACCCCTAATTCCACCACATGCCGCACCCCTATCATCACCTCCTTCCCAATATAGATTCAAAAAGCCACCACCTTCTGACTCAAGGATTATGAGTTTCTCAAAATAAGTTACACTGAACAACTGCTGTACCCAGAAACAGACCGAGTGGAAATTCCAAGGCCCTGGAACAAGGTTTCGACTCCCTCGTGGCTTAAGCTCCAGCTCCTGCGTCCCTGCAGGCGCCAACTTGGCAGCAAATGGAAAGAGCAAATCTTTCCAATCCTGAACTTCATCTTTGTGGTGGGGCCTAGGTCAATACATTTAAAGGACTTTTGTAGTAAAGAAAACAACCTCAAATTAAATGTCCCATCAGCACATGTGTCAGTTGCCATCAAGTCACTCTCGACTCATGGTGACCCCCAATGTGCTACAGGGCAGACTTGCTCCATAGGGCCTTCTTGGCTGCCATCCTTCTGAAGAGGATCACGAGGTCTTTCTACCAAGCTGACACTGGGTGGGTTTGCACTGCCCACCTTTTGGTTAATAATTGAACACAAACTGTTTGTGATACCTAGGGATACTGAATGCATATGCAGAGCTGGTCAATCTGCAGTGTAGGGAAAGAAGAGGCCAAGCTTCCCCCATCCTACTTGAATGAGCTAGAAAAATTATTATGCCACTGTTCAGGGTAGGGTAATGTGAAGGCCTGAGAGGCCCAGCAGGGTGAGGCACACAGGACCTGAAGCGAAATAAATTTGTGGGGGAGGTCTTATATCAGGGGAGTTGAGCCCAACTTCAAGAGTGTGTGTGTGTGTGTGTGTGTGTGTGTTGGCAGAGGACAGGATTTCTAGGTTGCCTTAACTGAGAGGAAAGAAGGGCTTTAGGGTTCTAAAGAAAAGAAATTAGGAACAGATTATAGGCAGCTTAGAAAAACCCAGAATATTAAATTTAAAAAGAATAGGAAAGAGGAAGGATTCTGTTAAAGATACTTTGAACGTCTGTGTGGGAAGCCTGAATTTGACCCAGTAGGTGAAAGGGAACCACCGTTACCTTCAGGGTAGGGCTGCATCTCCTGAAAGAGTTTCCAAAAGAACAGGGCCTCTTCTGGTTTCTAATCAACTCTAAGGAGATCCGTCTCTGGACTCTAAAAAGTTGGACAACACCTTCGTGGTCTTTCTCTTGCTTTCCTCTTGCCTGGGGTTCAGATACCCCAAACTTTCTGTGTAGGGTTTTGCTGAGAAATTCTCCTTAGCCATTACCTTCCATCACTCACTATGAATCCATCCTCTGTGCTAAGGCCCTGAGACACTGACTTGGCACATCACAGTCCCTCCTTCAACCTTTCGTGGATCCTCATTGAATAGAATCCAGACACCTGAGTGTGGCTTTCAAAGTCTTCCACAATTAAACTACAACCGCTTCGGTTTCTCTTCTGTTCAGTTACCCACACCCTTCTATGGCTCCCCACCACTTCACCTTTCAAACGGACTCAAACTTTTCCATCCTTTCCAGCTTCCAGCCTCCCGTCTCTTCACTCAGGGATCTCTGTGGAAAATCTGTTATTCCCTAAAACCCAGTTCTAAACTCATGTCCCTAGAAAGTCCTTCTAAGGCCTTTTAGTCTGAAACAGTCTCTCAAGGCATCATATTTGTATATCCAGTATATCTAGCTTAACACGTATCTGTCTGCCTAGTAATCAGAGTTATTTACAAAAGTCTGTTTCTTCTATTATGCTGTGTGCCCTTAGAAAGCAAAAACAGAGCTAATAAAATAAATACTTGATGCATTTCTTGTACTGGCTAGTAGAGTATACAAGTTTAGGGGGAATGGTTCTAAGGCTATTAAAAACCTGGGAGCAGCCACTCTGATCCCGGGACACTCTGAACTTTCTAAGACCCACACACTTCCTACTCCTTGTTCTATGGCAGGTGAGGTCAGCACTAGATAAGAAATAGCACCCCGAGTTAGGCCAAGAATCTCCGGCACCCCTCCCTGCCCAGTGTTATGTCTAACAGTGGAGTCAGGCTGGCGATTTGTGGAAAGACCTGGCGTCAATATCAAAACACTAGGACATTATCTACCATCCAGCTTAGTCTCTTTACTTCCTATTCTGGATAGATCATCTGAGGTTTGACACACTGCTTAGTCTATGCAGACTCTGGGGCAAAACAAGCACTTAGAAATGAAGGCAAATTGTTGCTTAAGAGAAGCAGCAGTGATTCGAGATCATTTACTGAGCATTGTCTATATACTGGGCACTATGACTATGGGATAGACCACCCTGAGAAGTTTAGAGCAATGGGAAGTAAATTCCAGGACAGTCTGAGACTTATATTTAGTTGTGTTCACATTTGTTGAAACTAAAAATGTTTGTTCCAGAGAAACCTAAGTGCAAGACAATAGTGTGGCTTCCAGAACAACACACAGGAGTCTTGTCAATCCATGCTGTAGACAGCGACAGTACTGTAACACCACGGAACTTAAGGCTTTTAAACTCCTGATCCCAACAGAAGAAGTCATGCTGCCTTCCTATATAGAACATCATCTCCAATTCAGTGCAGCCACAGCCCTGGAGGCCCCTCCCTTGCACATAGCCATCCCAGTGGCAGAAGTTCTGAACACCTTCAGACAGTATGATCGGCACAGAGGCAGAGTTCCTAAAATTTCCAGTGCTTGTAATGTGTGCCTAAGTGTCTCTAGAAGTAAAGAATAGCAGGAATTTGAACGCTTTCTTCAGGGATGTTAGTCCTTGACCAAAATGGTTATTTGTGTGGAATGGATATTCTTTGGGTCTGTTCTCTGAACCAAGAAAAGCTCACTTAATTAGATTTTAACATCAGAGGTGAAAGAATGCTTAAGGTCCACTAATGAGCAGATGTCTTTGTGCTGGTGTGAGATAGGGCAAGGCTCAGATCCGTGGGTCACTGTGAATCATCATTGACTCAACAGCATCTGGCAACAACAATCTAAATTCCTCATTTTGTGGAAGAGAATGACACTGGAACTAAAGAAGTTAAACAACAACTATGCCTACACAATTTGTGCTGCAGCCAGACTGTGAACTCAGGCTTTACATGAAGCAAGTCATTTCACTCACATTTCTTTACCTGTTAATGTAGGGAGGAGGATGTCTCCACACTCTCAGGATTGTGGGGAAATTCAAATGAGAGTGTGGTTATGAAATCTTTGTAAATTTCAAAGCACTGTGTTTGTGGAAGCTACTTTTATTTCCTCTGGGCTGATTGACTCTTAACTACTTTTCAAACTCATTGGCAACAACAGTGGTAGAGATACTAGCATAAGTAATTGTGGGACACCCTAGAAACAGATTCCAAACTCTACTGGCCTACAGCTCAAGATGGTGTACCTCCTGTTAATGCGTATCCGTGATTTTTTCCTTACTTTCACTTCTAAAGTTTTTCTTTCCCTTTGCAGAACCAGCATACAATGTGTTGTCACTTTTTATCCAACAAAGAGGTGCCTGATGTCTTGGAGAAGGTTTCCAAGAGGGCATATGCAATGCGTGGGAGGATATCAAAACACACCCAGAGCTGTCTTATCAAAGTGGTGCTGCCAGTTGCCTGGTCTTGTCCAGCTGGGGGCTCTAGAGAGCAAGGAGTCCTCAGCCAAAGGAAACAAGCTGCTCTGCTCCAACATCACCTTTACCCTTTTTTGTATACATTGCTTTGCTTGTCTGTCCAGGTTGTATCTTCTCCTACTTGCAGATATTCTTGGAATAAATGAAGCAATATTTTGCAATTGTCTGTCATTGCAGGGTTGTTTGGTTGGTTTTTTGTTTTTGTTTTGTTTTTACTTACTCTATAACTGGTTCAAATAGACTATCATCCTTCAATGTTAGGATTCTGTGAGTTTGTGTGAACCCAAACCATTAGACACAAATGGGTACTGAGTTCTGGTAGAGTTTCCTAGATGCCTAGCTGGTCCCAACACACCCACACAGCTTATCATGAGATTTTAGTTACTGGTATGCTCTCTGACAGTGAAATCACATGCCAAGTGTTTTTTGTTATTTGTTACAAAACATACTATGTACAGGTCAAAATACATTGATTGACTGATTGATTGAGCAGTTAATGTATCGGGCTCTGGGTTGTAGATGATTTCATTTAATTCTTGAATAACATAACTTCATTCTCATAATAGCCTTATGAGATGGGCATAATGATTAATATTCCCATTTTACCCATGAGAAAACTCAAGTTTACTAAGTGGCCTGCCACAACTAGTAATGTAAAGAAGTAGGAATATGACAATACTCATCTAGAACAATGGATTTGATATATAAAATTGAAAAAAAAGATTGAAAATGTAAAAAAGTTTTAAATATTCATCTAAATTGAATAGTTTATTAATGGGCTTTTGTGTGAATAAAGTGGGGAAATGTTATATTTAACAATCCTGAGCTCTTGATTCAGAGTTTACTTGGGTCTGGCAGGAGTCCTGCAGTCAGAAGGACTTTGGACACAGCAGGTGGTCACCAAGTTCCGATTATAGTACAATTCCTTCTCTAAGAGGTGACTCCAAGGAGAAGCCCAGAGGGCTGTGCTGGAGCCTTCACCAAAGTCTCATCACCTGAGCAACAGAAAGGACAGTATTTCAAGAAGGGCCAGCCTACTCAAGTTACCTTATCTGGGACATTATCTAGGAAGAGGAATACTACAAATTATTGAACAAGAATCTTTCATTTAGGATGAAACTGCATTTCCAATCCACAATAAACCCATCCCGGTTCTCTTACTAAGTGATGACTGAGTCATAAAAAGACATCACACTTGGAAGGGTCGAGGGGAAGCACAAGAGAGGAAGACACTGGGTGAGAAGGATTTGTTGGTAATTGGGGTAATTGGGGAAGGTGTGTTGGAGACAGTGAGATTGGCTCAGAATAGGGCAGGGTTCAGAGCTATTGCACATAGGGTCACTATGAGCCTCAGGTGACTCAAAGGCACATAACAACAACAACAACAATAGGTGTCATCATTGTCAAGTGCTGTCAAGTTGACTCCAGTTCATAATAAGCCTCTTTACAATTGATTTAAATATCACCTGATCCTGCCCCATTCTCACAATTTCCACTGTGCTCAAGCCCAATGTTTCCATTACTGTGCCATTCCATGTCATTGAGGGTTTCTTCTCCTTCCCACTAGACATGTTTTCAAGTATGACGTCCTTCTCCAGGGACTGGTCTCTCCTGACAAAATGTACAAAACCAGCGAGACAAAGTCTTATCATCATTGCTTCCAAGGAGCATTCTGATTCTACTTCTTTCAGGACAGATTTGTTTATTCTTTTGTCAGCCCATGGTTGTTGTTGTTGTTGTTGTTAAGTGTCATCGAGTCGTAGCTTTCTCATAGCAACCCTATGAATGAAAGACCTGGAAACTTGGAAAACTTTCATTGTTTCTCCAAGTTCATAGAGTTTCTGGAGGCAAGCTATTTCAGAAGTGGATATCACTCCTGCTTCCAAGCTTGTTTTGATCAGGGAGTAGATAACCATTAGCACATTTGACACATCAGTGTCCCTATTTTCAATATTTTTTTGCCAACGTCACAATTCAAAGGCATCTATTCTTCTTCTATCTTCCTAGGACTGTCCTAAACCAAATGTCTGAGAGTATCTAAACCAGCTCTTTAGATAACTAAGCTTTGCAAAGAACCTCCAGCTGGAAAGAAAAGACAGTGAATCCACAGCTCTGAGCACATCTGCTCTGGAGGATTCCTCACTCTTCAAAATCCAACTTATTGCCACCAGGTTGTTCAGACTCATGGAGACTCCATGTGTCATAGAACAGAATCAACACCTGAAAGGTTTTCTTGGCTGCATTTTTTCTCTCTCTCTTTTTTAAAATTTATTATTAATTTTAATGAAAATTTACAGAGACTTTGGGTTTCCATTCATTCATTGTTGCACTTTCCTCCCCTCCCAACCCTCCCCCCTAGTACACTGCCCTCTTGGAAAAGTAAAAGAAAAATTCTTTCATTGTTTTACAATCTCTCCCCCCAGGTCCACTCCACTGTTGCAGCCTTCTCATTGGACTCCTGTCATGACAATAATACCTAATCACATATCCCTTATAACAGTTTTCTCCTTCATCTGTTTCAGTGCAGTATATACATTATTGAACCCATATTTCTCTGTCTCCCCCCAACCCTGATGTCAGTCCTGTTTTACAACAGTGGCACCATGCAGTATTTGTCCTTTTGTGACTGAGATACTTCACTCAGCATAATGACCTCCAGGGTCACCCATTTTGAATAATATTGCATGAGTTCCTTGTTTTTCAGTGCAGTGTAGTATTCTATTGTTGTGAATATAACACAGCTTCTCTAGCCATTTGTTTGTTGATGGGCACTTAGGTTGTTTCCAACTTCTTGCTATTGTGAACAAAGCCACGATAAACATGGGTGTGCATTTGGCTGCAATTTTTTTTAAAAAATTTTATTATTTTGTGTGTGTGTGTGTACCGTCAAATCAGATCTGACTGGTACAGGAGGAGATTGTCCCTCCTTCTCTAGCAGAGCATCTGGTGGATTAAAACTGCATGCCTCTGGGATTGCAGTGCTGCTTCTTGCCACTAGGCTACCAGAGCTCCCTGGCTGCAATTTTTATGGAACTGTATTGCCAGCTATATTTCAACTCACTTCTGGATGGATTCAAACTGCCAGTCTTTCAGTTGGCAGCTGATCAGAAGCGTTTGCAACACTCAGGGACCTGCTTATTCTTAAGGAGCTATTGAAACTGCTAGACTTTGAAGACAAATCTTCATGATGAAGAACAAGGCACACGTCAAGGAGCATTCATACCTCCATCACACACACACACACCACACCCCTCCCACACGAATCTTTATCTGCTTGAAATCCTGTGCCTTGCTTCTTTATTCATTTGTTAATTTGCCAGTGAAAGAAGGTCAGAGTGACTCCAACTCATGTCAGTCACCATTCTCACCAGTCATCCAACTGAGGCTGATCAAGGTAATAAACATATGGGGAGTGAAAGTGAATTGAAAGGATGTACTTTGGAAACACAAGAGCAGGGGCCCAGGGGGAATAGAGATGGGGAGAGAATACACAAGGAACAAAGGGGGAAGTGAATGAAAATTTAAGAGGTCCTTGAATAAACAAATGCTGGTGTGGTGCCATGAACTAAGAAGAGTGTGACTAATTCAATTTGCTGCACCCGAGGTCCATTAAATCAGCAAACAAATAAATTAAGTGGTGTGCTTTGGAAATAAATTCTGAGAGCAAGTCTTATACCAAGACAAAAAGACCCACTCACAAAACAAACAGACAGGAATTTACTATTTTTGGAAAACAAACACCGTTATACTCGTATTGTTAAATGACGATATATTTAAAAATAAGTTCCCATGTTATTATACCACAATGAAAAGTTCTCCAAATTATTGTAGAAATTCTACAACTTAAAAGCATGTTTGTTGTTGATGTTGTTATGTGCCTTCAAGTGCCTTCAAGTTGCTAGCAACTCATAGAGCCCTGAAACCTGCTCTATCCTGTGCCAGCTTTACCATTGGACACTCCTACTCTTATTAACCACGTCACTGAACCAATCTATCTTTTGCAAATCTTCCTCTCTTTCTCTGTACCTCCACCTTTCCAAGCATGATGTGCCTCTCCAAGGCCTGGCTCCTCCTTGCAACATGTCCAAAGTATGTCAGACAAAGCCTCAGAACCTTTGCCTCCAAGGAGCAGCCTAATTTCACCCTCTCTAGGAGAAGCCTGTTTGTTCTCCTGGCAGGCCATGGTATATTCAATACTCTTCTCCAGCACCAAAGCTTAAGGACATCAGTTGTCTTCTATCATCCATAGTCATTGTCCAGCTTTCTGATGCATAGCAAGCAATTGCAAAGACTATAGCCTGGATCAGGCACACCTTAGTCTCCAGAATGACATCGTTGCTTTTCAGTGATCCAGAGAGGTCTCTGACAGCCTACTTACCCAATGCAATTCATCTTTTCATTTCCTGGCTGCTGGGGCCAGGAGTGTTGATTGTGGAGCCAAGCAAACTGAAGCTGTCAATAATCTCAATCTCTTCAACATCTATCACAATGCTGTCAATTGGTCCAGTGGTGAGAATCTTTGCTTTCTTGATGTTGAGCTTCAATCCATATTGAAGGCTGCAGTCCTTGACATTCTGCAGCAAGCGCTTCAGGTCCTCCTCAGTTCCAGCAAGCAGAGTTGTGTCATCTGCATAATGCAGATTGTTGATGAATCTTCCTCCAATCCTCATGTGACATTCCTCCTCATATACAGCCCAAACTCCAGGATAATCTGTTCTGCATACAGATTGAAAAGGTATGGAGAGAGGATACATCCCTGGCACACACCCTTTCTAATTTTGAACCATGCAGTGTCTCCTTGCTCTGTTCTGATGACTGCCCGTTGGTTCTAGTATGGGTTTCACATAAGCACAATCAAGTGTTTTGGGATTCTCATTCTTCTCAGAGTCAGCCACATTTTTACTGTATCTGCAAAAGCCTGAAGATATGATAAAATGTCAAGAAAGAAAAAAATAAAAAAGGTCGAGAAAGGTACAGATAACTGCATTTCCCTGGAGGTATCAAATGTGTAATACGTTTTTGTTGTATATGTACATGCATTCAACAGGGCATATTTTAAATACTGCACACACAGTATTCACATATTTGTGCATGCTCTACATACCAATATTCAATTTACACTCTTTTTCTTGAACAGTTAACACTTTCTTACCTTTACTAATTTATATAATTCATGAAATCTTTCTTTGGCACCTTTTTAGCTTTAGAGTTTTTTATCATTTATTTTCATAAAATAATTAGTTGTTGTTGTTGTTGTTGTTATGTGCCATTAAGTAAACTGCAGCTCATAGTGACTCTATGAACAATGAATCTGAACCTTTCCCTATCTTGTGCCATTCTTATCATCCTCAATATACTTGAGTCCACTATTATAGTCCCATGTCAATTCATCTTATTGGGGGTCTTCCCTTTTTACATTGACCCTCAGACTTTCCAACCTTGATGCCCTTCTCCAAGGAACAGTCCCTCCTAGCAACATGCCCAAAGTATGTGAGACAGAGTTTCACCATCCTTACCCTCCAAGAAGCATCCTCATTGCAATTTCTCCAGCATGCACTTGTTTGTTCTTTTGGCAGTCTGAGGGATATTCAGAACTCTCCAACACCACAGCTCAAAGGCATTGTTTCTTCTATCATCCTTAGTCATTGTCCAACT
>NW_006400010.1:1228430-1240514 GCF_000299155.1 Elephantulus edwardii
TCAATCTCTTCACCATCCATCCTGATGCTGCCAATTAGCCCAGTGGTGAGAATCTTTGTCTTCAGTAGGATAGCAAATATATACATGTTGCATGTTCTGGGAGCACCACTGAATTGATTCCAACTCATAGTGACTCCATATAACAGAATAGAACTTCCCCTACAATACTCTTGGCTGTCATCTTGATAAAGTAGACTGCCACATCTTCTCCTGACAGGCACCTGGTGTGCTTGAATGGCCATCCTTTCAGTTGACAGTGAGTCGCTTAACACTTGCACCCACATGGATCTCCATTTGTTGAATAAAGTTACTGAATCATTTGTCCTTTGCAGTCAACTCTCCTTTTAGCCCTCTGCTAACTTGTGAATCATACCCAGCAGGTGCAGCTGATGCAGAACCAGGCTCTCATGAAGCAGAACGCCAGTGTCCTAACTCTTCTGTTGGGTCTGCTTCTTTGTCAACAGCAAAAGTCTCTAGTTTACCCCAGATCCTTCCTTTCATTCTCTTTCTTCCTTTCCAGTCTGGCTGTTACCACAGAAGTGAAAATAAATACTGCACACCATTTTCAAATGTTTACTCATTAAACATCTATTTGTTTTAAAAAATGCAAAAAAGCTACATCTCATACATTTCTGCAGCCTTCTGAGTAATGCTTAGCATAGATCTTGAATAAAACAAAAATATTTGACTGCCATTTACAATAGCCAACCACAAATTGAGATCCTTTGTAGTGAACCTAACTAGAGATACAAAAGACCCATACAAAGAAAACTATAGAACATTTCTGCAAGACACAATAAAAGACTTAAAGAAATGGGGAAATGTGCCCTTTTCTTGGATAGAAAGACACAATATTGTCAAAATTATAATCCTACCAAAAGCAATCTACATGTTCAATGAAATCCCAACATAGATACCAAATTCATTTTTTAAGGAGATCAAAAGGGAAATTGTCAAGTTTATTTTGAGAGGAAAGAGATCCCAAATAAGCAATACACTTCTGAGAAACAAAAATTAAGTGGGAGGTATAGCACTCCCTGACCTCAAAACCTATTACACAGTGGTAGTAACCAAAACAGCTTGGTACTGGTACAATGACAGGCACATAGACCAGTGAAATAGAACTGAGAACCCAGAAATAGACCCAGCTATCTATGGTCAACTGATATTTGACAAGGAAATCAAAGCTATCAAATGGGGAAGTGACAACTCTTCAACAAATGGTGCTGGCAAAACTGGGCTTCCACCTGCAGAAGGCTGAAACAGAATCCACATCTGACACCATACACAAAAATCACTTCAAAGTGGACCAGAGATTTGGGAGTAAAGCCCCAAACCATAACATTCATAAGAGACAAATTAGGATCAAGCTTAGAAAGCCTAGTCTACGGTATAAAGAGACTGCCAAATACAGCCAGAAATGCAAATCTGAAGAGAATAAAATGAATGAGTGAAGCCTTCTACAGATTAAATCCCTGTATGCGTCAAAAACTTTTTTCAACAGGATGAAAAGAAAATCTATTGACTAGGAACAAACATTTGGCAACACTGTCTCAGACAAGAGTCCCCTAACAAAAGTTTACAGAATACTCTTGGTCTTCCACAAGAAAAAGACTGATAACACAATCACAAAATGTTTTTCCAACAGGATGAAAAGAAAATCTATTGACTAGGAACAAACATTTGGCAATACTGTCTCAGACAAGAGTCTCCTAACAAAAGTTTACAGAATACTCTTGGTCTTCCACAAGAAAAAGACTGATAACACAATCACAAAATGGGCAAAAGACATGAAAAGAATTTTCACAGAGGAAAATATTCAAATTACCAACAGACATATGAAGAAATGCTCCAAATCACTGGCAATAAGAGAGATGCAAATAAAAACCACAATGAGATACGATCTCACTTCAGTAGCAGTGGCAAAGTTTAACAGGACAGCAAGTAATAAATATGGGAGAGGATGTGGTGAGATAGGAACTCTAATGCTTGTTAGTGGGATTGTAAAATGGTACAACAACTCTGGAAGGCAGTTTGCTGTTTCCTCAAAAAGCTGAACATAGAAATTCCATATGACCCAGCTATTACATTGCTTGAAATATTCCCCAAGAAATGAGAACTGAGGCACAATGGAAACTTCTACATCAATGTTCATAGCAGCATTATTCACCATTGCAAGAACATGGAAACAGGCCAGATGTCTAACCACAAATGAATAGATTGAGAAGTTGTGGTACATCCACACAATGGAATATGAGGCAGCATGCAGGAGCAATAACATTGTAAATTAACTACCTGACTTGGGAGGGACTAGAGAGCATTATGCTGAGTGAACTAACTTAATCCCACAAGGGCAAAAACTGTATAAAATCATTATCGTAGAATGAGTATGAGAATCCAAGAGGTGGAGGAGGGTGGAAGCGGAGGGCTGAGGATCAGTGGGGGTGTGGGGTGGGTGATGTTAACTACAGGATTGCACAATACGATGGGTGGGGGAGGATGAAAGAAACGGAAAGGATCTTTTGTGGAAAACAATGTATTCAAACTTTGTAAATAAGTCAGTATAAGTTCTGTGTTGTTTGTGTGTTTTTTTTAAAGAAATCAAAACACATGTTGCATTGGGGAAAAACTGTATTTGGTCAATTAATGTATCATTTCTTCAATGTTATTTGTTATTTGGTGCCATCAGGTCGTCTATGACTCTTAGTGACAATCTGAACAACGGAGACCCTGTCCTTTTCTGTGCCATCCTCATCACCTATGAAGTACTTGAGCCTGTTGTTACAATTACTGTGTCAGTGATTATAGGAGAGGCCATTCCTTGGAAAAAGACATCATGCTTGGAAAGGTGGAGGAACAGAGAAAGAAAAGAAGACCTTCAATGAGACAGACTACCACAGTGACTAGAGTATGTCAGAGAGGATGAGGACGGCACATGGTAGGAAAAGGTTCAGATTTGTTGTTCATGGGATCACTGTGAGTCTTACAGGACTTGACAGCATCTACAACACAACATAAAAATTCTAGCAAACCTAATATATTAAAGGTAGTAGGCATGATATGTTATTACTGTTTTGTTTAATAGAGTATGTAATGAGACTGAGGAGACTGTTAAGTGTTGTCGAGTTGAGTACAAGTCACAGAAACTGTATGAACAACAGACCCTGTCTTATTCTATGCCATTCTTAAAATCTCTGACATACTCGAGCTGTTGCAGCAGTCACTGTATCATTTCATCTGGTTATAGGTCTTCCTCTCTTTCACTGACCCTTTACCTTTCGAAGCATGATGTCCCTCACCAAGGAATAGCCTCTCCCAACAGCATGCCAAAAGTGCTTGAGGTGAAGTTTTGTCATCTTTGCCTCTGAGGAACACTCCAGCTGCCTTTTCTCCAAGACTTATCTATTTGATTTTTTGGCAGTCCATAGAATAGTCAATGCTCTTCTGCACCACCACAATGGAAAGCCATAAATTTCTCCTTCTATAATCCTTATTCATTGTCCACTAAATCATTAGAACAAGAAATTTTTGTGGTTTAGTGGTAAGAAGTTACACTGCCAATGTAAAGGCACCTGGCTCAAATCCACTGGCTGCTCCGTGGGTTAAAGATGGATAATCTTCTTCCATGTGATTTACTGCCTCTGAAAATCTGCTGGAGGATCAGCTATAAATGAGTTCTGACCTGATAGCACACAACAACAAAAACTTATCCCAGAGTATAGTAAGGAGGTTAAATAACTGAAAAATGTGCCTTTCCTTTTATTACCAGCAGCCTTCACCAGCTGTGGTAGTACTGACATGTGCTATAGGGTTTGGTAAACTCAGCAAGATAATCTATACTCCAACCTATATGAGAGCAGTCGCAGCCTTGAGTGATGGCATCAGAATAGATAAAGGAAGACGGTACACAGAACCCCAGCCACCTCCCACAGGCCTCTTCGGTTTGGTTTCAGCCTCTAGTCCACTCTAACTTACTAACCATATAAAAGACTGTTGAATTGGAGCATATGGAATTTGGTCCAGGACTTAAGAACAATAAATGACATAGTTGAGCCTCTACATCTTGTGGTTCCTAACCTTTGTACTATAATAGACAAAGTGCTAGTCAATAAGTCTTTTATTTTAAGAACTATCTTCCCTCTATAACTTGATTTGTGCCACCATTAGAACCTCTACTTGGAATATTATTGCTTTTAATTTTTGACTCATGTACTTTTAACTTGTTAGTTAAATTTGTGTCTTCTAGGCTGCAACACTTCCATGATACAACTTCAAGAATATGGACATGTACGGCTAGGCACAATTGATAGCAGTGCATCTAAATTCCAAGATCAATCTCCACAATAGTCTATGTGTTTCCTATTGCCAAAGGGGCCCTTTAGAGTAGTGAGAGAAGATCTTCACCCTGAAACCTACAGCATCCCTTTTCAGCAGGAAGTAGTTAAGAGAATATGCCATCCCCTTTTCCTTATGAATCAGGGTGAAGTCTCTCTCAGGGAGGAGTGATAGGGAATGGCAAAGGACACACTGACAAAGGAGATTAATCAGAACTGGCTTTGACAAGCACTGTGGCAATGGGGCTATTAAAACAGACTTTCGGGGGGGGGAAAAACTGGGGGGGAGGGTAGAGAAAATAGTGCAACAATGAATGAATGGAAACCCAAAATCTCTGTAAATGTTCATTAAAATTTAATTTAAAAAAATCATCTAGCTCATTTGTTCTAGTCCAGATACATAAGGACTCAGGAAAGCACTAACGGGGAGAGACAGAGTTCTTTTCAGTATTTTAAAAAGTCCGGAGGAAGTTGCAAATTTGAGAGGAATAATATAAAAGAGCTATCTCCTTTTATCCCTATGTAATTTTTTATTGTGTTTTGAACAAATGTTTACAGAGAAAATTGGTTCTCCATTCAGCAATTCATATACATTTTGTTTCATGAATTGCCTGCAATTTCCACAATTTAACAGCACTCATTCTACTTCTACCTGGTGTTTTTCATTTCCATTCATCCTTCCTTCCTAGCCTCCTTCCTGACTTCCCTGCTTTGTTTCTGGGTAAATGCCTCCCTTTTGATCTTATATGCTTACTTGTTCTAGGAAGTTTGTAGGCCCTTGGTGTTACTGTTACCTTCTAGACCAGTTTTATTGTTGGCTGAAAGCTTTTGATTTAATTTTGTTTTAACTTTTTATTGTGGCCTGAGAGAAAGTTTACAGAGAAAATGGATTTTTCCACACAATTCATACGCATTTAGTTTGTGACATTTATGTAGCACTCTTCCCTGCTCCTTCCTGTGTTTTCTGTTTCCATTTGTCTTTTTTCCCTATCCCTTTCGTCTTCTGAGCTTTATCTCTGGACAAATGCTGTCCTTTGATCTTGTATAATTGATAAAAAAAAATACTTTTTAAAAACCAAATTAATTTATGTTTCTTTCAGTAAAACTCTTGTCAATTCTGTCATAAAAGTAATTTTCTCTTGCTGATTAAAGTCTTTGATTAATAAAGGATAAAAAAAGAAATGAATTTTTTACAGTGCAGGGTATTTTGGAAGATCAAATATTTCAGAGCTTAAAGTCCATGGAGAAAGAAACTTAAGAAATATAAGATCCATGGTGGTAAAAAGTTTGCAAACTTCTGGCATTATTGAATCCTCTCTCTTTGCAATTAAGAAAACGGGCGAAGAGCCGTGTCGGGGGTTGCAGGTGAACCAGACCTTGGTCTCTGGTCTAGTACCCCAGGCCTCCCAAGCTGTAATTCCCAAGTTATCTTTACTGAAACCTATGATCACTGGATAGTGCTGAGAGGCAAGAGGACCTGTCATCCAGTGGGAAAAGATGCTGCACGTGAACAGGCAAGCCTGGAGATCAGCAACTCCCACGGCCCAGACTGAGTTCAGAATGAAAGCGTCCCAGGCAAAAATCTCAGTGCGGGATCATAGGCAGCGTGAATGGTTCACACAGGTAGCTGAGAACGAGTGCACTGTGGGGAAGAAAAGGCAACTCTGACCCCTAGAGGCAGGGGCCTCTTCCTCAAAAGGACACTGAGAACATGGGGCATTCCCTCCACCGGCTCTTGTTGCTGCAACAATAGATGAACAATAGATCTGAGCCTTGCCTTATCTTGCACCATCCTCAGCATCTCTGACATGCTAGAGCCTATTGTTACATTCACTGTGCCAATCCACTGTGCTCCTCTTGTCGAGGAGCTTCCACTTTTTCTCTGGCCCTCTGCCTTTTCTAGCATGAGGATGCCTTCCCCCTCCCAAGGAAGAGTCTCTCCTGACAATATGCCCAAAGTATATGAGGCAAAGTTTCACCATCCTTGCCTTTAAGAGGTACCCTGGTTGTACTTTATCCAAGACAGACTAGTTTGGCATTTTTGGTGTCCGTGGGATGGATGCCTCTACTGGCTTATCACTGGCAAATCCTCAACCTGGTTGGGCAATGGTAACATATAAGAATGGCAACATAACAATGACTAACTACATTGTGTAAGGGGTACATGTGCTGTAAATTTTAACCTCTAATTAGAAGAGTAGAAGCACTTGTTGTGGCTGAGTATCCTCAAGTTGAAACTGATCCATAGATGACCCTCCAATACATTTGAGAGGCAGTAAATCACACAGGAGGGGATTGCCCATCTTTCTCCCATGGAGCAACTGGCAGACTCAAATCACCTGCCCTCCAGTTGCCAGCACAGCTCCTTACCACTAGGTGGCATTATAATAGATAGAGAACAGATTGAAAAGGTCAGTGACTTCATATTGGATCCACGATCAATATACTTGGTACTGGCAGTCAGGATATTTGTAAATGTGTTCCACTGAGAAAGTCTACAGTCAGGGACCTCTCCAAATTACTGAAGAACAATGATGTTAGTTTGAAGAATAAGATGTACTTGATTTCGACCACAGTTTTTTGAGCTGGACAGTGAATAAGGATGACAGAGGATTGATGTCTTTGAGCTGTGGTGCTGGAGAAGAGTACTGAATATCCCATGGACTGCCAAAAGAACAAGCGGATATGTCTTAGAGAAGGTGCAGTCAGAGCATTCCTTGGAGGCAAAGATGGCAAAGCTTTGTCTCTCACACTTTGGGCATGTTGCTAGGAAGGAGCTATTTCTTGGAGAAGCGCATCATGCTTGGAAAGGTGTTGGGACAATGAAGGAGAGGAAGAATCGTCAACCAGGTGGACTGATATAGCAACTGCAGCAATGGGCTTGAGTGCGTCAGAGATTGTGAGGTTGGCACAGGATAGGACAGATTTCAGCTCTGTTGTTCATAGTATGGCTTTTTAAAAAAATATTTTTACTGGTTTACATACAAAGTTCATAAAGTTCATATACATTGTTTTCTACACCGGACCTTTCCCCATTCCTTTACTGATCCCTCCCTCTACCCACCAAATTGTGCAGACATAGAAAGGCTTTGAGTTGTACTTGATTTGAGGGCTCTAACAACCACAAACAACATCATAATGAGGCATATATAATGATGTAGTCATTCACCACAATTTGTAATAAATTAGTTGTAAGATGATTAGGGTGGAAACAAGGCTCTTGTCATTGCCCTGACCTGACAAAAGGGAGGTTTCTCTGATGTGTGACTTTTAATATTTTTTATCTCACAAAGATTAAAGGAGACAGGAAGTAAGCATAGAACGAGGACCTCAATACCACCATGAAAGAAAGCTGAGGATAAAGTTTGATCTTTGCCTAAGATCCCTGTGCTGGCAAGTTTCTGCATATGGAGAAGGCAAAGACGTATGGAGGTCTCTAAGGAATTGATGCCTTTGAGCTGTGGTGTTGCAGAAGAGTACTGCCTACCTCAGGACTGCCAAAAGAATGGACAGATATGTCCTGGACAGGGTGCAGCCAGAGCGCTCCTTGGGGGCAAGGATAGCACAGCTTCATCTTTCATACTTTGAACATGTTGCTTGACACTGTTCCTTGGAAAGGGAGATCATGCTTGGAAAGGTCAGCAAAAGAGAGGAAGACCCCCAAGAGATGGATTGACACTGTGACTGTGGCAATGGCTCAAGTGTATTAGAGGTGGTGAGGATGACTCAGGACAGGACAGGATTCAGGTCTGCTGCTCAGTGGATTCCTAGGAGTCATGCTTAACTCAACAACACCAGACAGCAACCAAAAGTAATGCCAGACAAACAAATGCTGAGGGATACAAGGACCTTCCTCCAGAACTGACAGAGAGAAAGCCTTCACATAGATTTGGCACCCTGAATTTGGACTTCTAACCTCCTAAACTAAGCTAATACATTTCTATTGGTTAAACCATCTATTTGTGGTAATTCTGTTACAATTGTTGTTGCTGTTAAGTGCTGTCTAATCAAGTCATAGTGACCCTATGAACAATAGATCTGAACCCTGTCCTATCCTGTGTTATCCACACAATTGGGCACGCTGATACAGTCACTGTGTCAATCCGCCTACTTGACAGTTTTCCTCTCTTTCACCATTGCTTCACCCTCCCACCAAGCATGATGTCCTCACCAAGGATTAACCTATCTTAGCAACGTGCCTAAAGTATGTCAGGCTACATTTAATCAGCTTTGCCTCCAAGGAGCACTCTGGCTGCACCTTCTCCAAGGCCTATCTGTTTGGTTTTTTTGCAGTCTGTGGGATATTCAGTACTATTCTCCAACACTACTATTGAAAGGCATCAATTCTTTTTCTGTCATCTTTATTCCATGTTCAGCTCTCAGCAGCACAGCAAGTGATTGAAAAAGCCATGGCCTGAATAAGGCACACTTTATTCTTCAAACTAAAGTCATTTTACTTCTCAATAATTTGGAGAGTTCCCTGACTATAGACTTTTCCAGAGCAATACATCTCTGGACTGCTGGTACCAAGTATATTGATTGTGGATCCAAGTAAGAGGAAGTCGCTGACAGTATCAATCTCTTGTTTATTTACAATGACGTGAGAACTTTTGTTTTCTTGATGTTGAGATGCATTCCATAATGAAGGCTATAGTCTTTGATCTTCTGCAGCAAGCACTTCAAGTTTTCCTCACTTTCTGCAAGCAAGGATATATTATCTGCATAATGCAGTTTGTTGATCAGCCTTCCTCCAATCCTAATGTCACATTCTTCCTCATAGAGTAACTTCTCTAGTAATTTGCAATATGTTGCTGTTGTTGTTAAGAGCCATCGAGTCATAGACAACTCATAGCTACCCTATGAACAAAAGACCTGAATACTTATATAACTTGTATAACTTTCATCGTTTCTCCAAGTTCATAGGGTTTCCAGAGGCAAGCTATTTCACTGTCCACCATGGGTAACGATTATCTCATTTGACACATCAGTATCACAGTGTTCTACATCACAGCAACCACGAGTTATCTCTGTACAGAAAATGGACAGACCAGTGCTATACCACTTAGAAGAATATATAATCTGCTAAATGTCATAATCATTGTTAAGACAATAACTATCTTCTCAGTTGTCTCTTGCTCTGAGCATCTAACTGGGTCTCCCTGCCATCTGAGTCAGGGCAAAGATAAAGGAGCTGTGGTAACAGCCAGAAGCCCCATGTCGCAAGCATCACAGGACCAGCTTAGCAGCAGCATAAATTTTCTTAAAACTCATTTTAAGATTTCTGAATTAACAGAACAGATCAAGATACCACTGATGTATTTCAAGTCTTGGATTTTTGGTAATACTTCTAAAAAAACCATTTTTCAGTCCATTTTCCTTTTAGATAGTTCCCCTGTTGTGTGCCTGTGAAATGCCAGTATTCTTCATGGTTCCACCCCCTCTCTTTACTTATATACTTTTCCTGACTGATCTCATCCATTCTCATGGTGTCAGCTTCCAACTGGACTCCGAATCCTTATCTGCTGGCAGCTCTCTCCCCTGGGCCTCGCTTCTATATATTGAGTACCTTCTGGACATCTCCATCTGCACAACCCACAGGCTAGGAGACTCTATCACTTTTAGGATGCCGTCATCAATCCTTTCTTCCACAGCTCACCTTATACCTATGAGCCTGAGCTGATTAATGTCCCTTGATAGCCTCTCACAGCACTGTGTGTCCACAATTTATTATTATAGATAATAGTAACAGTTGTTATTTATTGAATTGTTTCACAATATGCCAGACACTGTGCTAAGTATAAACATAGCTTTCCTGAACATAACCTTCTCTCTAAGGTGTTGCACTGCAAAGCCACAGAAGCCACCAGTTGCTGTGAGGGAGAAATATGGGACATCTCCTCTTGTGTGATTTACAGACTCTGAAAACTCACTTAAGGGTCAGCTATGAGTTGGTTCTGACTAGATGACATATAACATCAACAACACAGTCATGCAAGGTAGGTATTTCTCGATAATAATCAGGCTCAGAGAGACACAGAGCTGTTCAAAGTATTTTCACTCCCAAGTTCAGCATTATGCTGTACTGAAGGGACTCACTGGTTTTCTCCTTATCATGCACTGCCCTCCACGGCTAGAGAGCGCTGGTGCCTCGTGGTAAGAAGCTACACTGCAATGCCAAATGCACATGATTGATTCTACCACCTGCTCCACCGGAGAAAGATCAACAATCTCCTTCCATGCGATCTGCTGCTTCTGAAAACCCTCTGGAGGGTCAGCTCTGGACTGGTTTCTACCTGAAAGCACACAGCAACAACCACCACAACCCTCCACAACTACTTCAGACAAGAGTCCTCTCTCTGTATCACTCACATTTTTTATATCTAAAAAGAAGTATTTGACCCTTTCCTCTAAATTACTTACAAAAGGTAATCCAGTGATCTGAAGGGGGTGGGGAGAAAGCAGGTAAAAAGAGGGAGAACCAGAGGTCTAAAGTGATTACTGTAAATTTCTAAGTGATAAAAATGTTCCAAAATTAGCACCTTCAACAAAACGTGCCATGTCTACCAACCATGTTAATTTCTACTTCACTAAGATTTTTAAGTCTGCCCACTAATGAAAATGTAAATGATAACTTATAATTCTTGTTTTATTGTAGAAATTCTTGGGGAATATAGGATGTCTGCATCCATCTGTCCCTAAAGCCATCAAGTTCAAACCCACCAGCTGCTCTGTGGGGGAAGAGTGGACAATATCCTCTCTTTTGATTATCTGCCTCTGAAAACCTAAGGAACGCTCAGCTATGAATCAGTTTGATGGCACACAACAACAGGAAAGGAATTCATGTTTACAGATACATCTAAATTGTAGGTAGAGCTAGACCTCTTTCAATGAAAAGCATATATTCCTATAGATGTTCCTTGGTGTTCCAAGTGATTAAGCACTCACTACTATCCGAAAGATTGAAAGTTTTGATCCAACCAGAGGCATCTTGGAAAAAAGGGTTGGCTATTTACTTCTGAAAGGTAACAACCATTGAAAACTGCACCACAGTTTTACTCTGAAGCACATGAGGACACCATAAATTGGAATAGACAACAGTTTGCTATTGTTCACTTGTTCTTATCCACGGCCAAGTAACATCTTGGATGAAAGATTGGGGATTCTACTTGCAGAAATATCAGTTACATAAAGCCCATGAAGCTCAGTTCTACCCTGATACACATGGGGTTGGCAAGAGTTGGAACTGAGTCATTGACAATGGGTTGTATGTGGTCAGACATAATTTATTATCAGAAGTGGAAATGAACATAAGATGCACTATGCAACTACACGACACTTTTCAGGGTAATCTGAAATTCACAGAATGGTTTTGGGCACTATTTGAAGCATGGTAGCATTCTTCAGAATGAATTCTCCCAAAACTCATCACTGTCAAGTTGGATGCATAGCTAGTTCTGTGTTGGATTTCTGGGGTTGTAAGTTGCATAGGACTGGATTGTTCTCCCCTTCTATCTCAGGGCTGCTGGTGGATTTGATGTGCTACAGTAACATGGTTTTTGAGACTTTCCCTGTGACATATGTCTTCTGATTTCTTGACTGCTTGTAGTTATGGGTTTTTTTTTGTTTTGTTTTGTGTTTTTTTTTTTTTCAAGAAATGAACAAGCCTTTATATATAGTGGTCTGAGAGGGATGTCAGGTACACAGTGATCAGAATGGCCTGCAGGCAGGCAAAGGCAATTTCTTTTTTTTT
>NW_006400010.1:1241994-1265842 GCF_000299155.1 Elephantulus edwardii
CCAGTCACAAAGGGACAAATATTACATGATGCCACTGTTGTAGAATGGGACTGTCCTTGGGGTTGGGGAGAGACTGAGTAAGATGGGTTCAATGATGTGTGCTGCACTGAGGCAGAGGAGGGAGGGAACTGTTTAAAAGAGATGTAGTTATGGTTTTGACTGTAGATCTACATAAGATGAAATAACTGACAACTTTAATCTTTTCTCCATCTATCATGACATTGCCTATTGGCCCAGTGATGAGGGTCTTGGTTTTCTTGATGCTTAGTGGCAATCCATATTTAAAAGTGTAGTCTGATCTTCTGCAACATGTGTTTCAAGTCCTCCTCACTTTGTGCCCTCCATATAATGGAGGGTTTTGGTGATCATAACCAACTATGGTTAACATTGAGAAGAATGGGAATTCCAGAACAATTAATAGTGCTCATACGAAACCTAGACCTAGACCAAGAAGCTGTTGTTCAAACAGAGAAAGGAAACACTGCATAGTTTAAAATCAAGAAAGGTGTGCATCAAGGCTATATCCTTTCTCTATACCTGTTCAATCTGTATGCTGAACACATCGTTCTAGAAGCTGGACTTTATGAAGAATAATATGATATCAGTATGGAGAAGAGCTGAATTGGATGAGGGGGGAAAAGAGAGATAAAAAGGCAGAGACCTACACTAAGGGACAATTACGTTAAGTTGGAGAATCTCGTAATGAGGCATACTTTAACACTACTCTCCCTTTAACTACTGAATATAGAAATGAAAAGGAGTGGGGATATTTGTTTTACTTACCTTACGTGCTTAGCTGTTATAACACAGAAACCACAAGTGTATGGGTTTAATAAATGGAAATTTATTCTTTCACAGTTTGGGAGGCAAGATGTTTGAATTTAAGGTGGCTCTAGGGGAAGACATATCTCTCCGTTGACTCTGAAAGAATGTCTTTGTCTCCTTTTGATATCTGTAAGCCTAGTACTTCTTAGCACCCTTGGTATCAGCAGTCAGTAAATAAGAAGATGCATTGCACTGGGAAAATCTATAATTAGAGACTTCTCCAAATTATTGAGGAGTAACGATATCGGTTTGAGGACTAAGGTGCATCTGATTCAGGCCATTATTTTTCTGATCACTTGCTATGCGTCTGGCAGCTGGACAATGAATAAGGATGACAGAAGAAAAATTGATGCCTTTGAGCTGTGGTGTTGGAGAAGAGCACTAAACATCCCATAGACGGTCAGGAGAACACACAGGCATGTCCTGGAGAGGGTGCAGCCAGAATGCTCTCTGGTGTAGAGAATGATGCTTCACTTTCCATACCTTGGGCGTGTTGCTAGGAGGCACTATTCCTTGGAGAAGGACATGATGCTGGGAAGGGTAGAGGGTCAGAGAAAGAGAGGAGGACCCTCAACCAGGTGGATTGACATGGAAACTGCTGAATTGGGCTCTTGTGGGTCAGAAAGTGTGAGGACGGTGTAGAATAGAACAGGGTTCAGATCTTTTATTCATAAGATCATTATGAGTCATACTTGACTCAATGGCACCTAACAACAACAACAGTATTCCTTGGAGATCCCCACGTCTTTGTTCAATGTAGGAACTTGGGTCTAAAGGACATACTCTGTTCCTGAGTCTTTTTTTTTTTTTTGGTGCTACTGAGGTCTCCATTTATCTTCTTTTCTGTTCTTTTGTCTCTTGTTAGATAAAAATGTGATATACACCAAACTCCAGGGAAACTCTCTTACAGCAGATTAGGACTGTGATCTAATTACAGGTGTTTCATCTCACCCCAATCCCCTTACAACTGATTAACTGATGCCATCTAAGATCATGTCATGGGGAATGAGTACATCATTACATAACTGCCTCTAATCCTGTTTCATTAGCATCATTGAAAGTCAAAGTCATTGTCATGGAGTCATAATCTACTCATTGCTGAAACCCTCTATTGGTTTTCAGAAGCTACACATCACACAGGAAGAAATTGTCCATTTTTCTCCCAATGAACAATTGGTGGGTTCGAACCACCTGCTTTTTCATGGGCAGCACAACTCTTTAGCCGCTATGTCACCAGAACTCCATGCTAGCATCAGAGAGGTTAGTTATTTATATCACAAAGCACAATAATATAATAATGAGAGTCAGGGCCTAGTTGAGTTGGCAGGTTTTGGGGAACACAGTTTAGTCAGCCATTGTTGAAGAACAGGTATATAAAACAATAGAACACAGAAAGCTCAGTATTTTGTTTTCTGAATGAGTAATGTGTCCTCCATGTGACTTTTTATCTCCTTACTCAATCTCTCTTACTTCTTCTCATGATCCAAGAACTCTTCAATTATGGGGCCTTTTCCCTCAGGCCTTCCTGATACAATAGAATAAGCATGGTATTCATATCCAGAGATAAGAATTTGCATTCTTATTCAAATTCCTACTAACTGGGTGCATGTAGGCACTGTGTACGCACTTTACCTGTTTTGATTCATTTAATCTCACATCATCCCTTGAAAGGGCTGAAGACTTGTATTCTGTCTTTCCACATTGATAATTCTTTCAATTGTCTCTCTAGCTGCTACTCTACAATGCATCTTAGCTAAGCTTCTGTAAAGCTTCGTTTTCACCTGTTTGTTTCTTATTCCATAATCTGTCATCCTAATCACTCCAATGAAATTCCATCAACAAATTTCCCTGGTGACCTTCAAGGTGTCAACATATGTATGCATTTTCTTCATTTCACATCATCTCTTTGTGACATCTGATTTAGGTGATTAGCCTTGTCTGAGGTACCCTCAACTTCCCACCCCCCACCCACTATATTCATTGATTTGTCTTTCATCCTCCAGGAAATCATCTTGATTCTTAGCTCTTTCCCCACCAATTACTCTGTCTCTCTTTGTTCCTCTCAACAATTAATACGTCCTCTTTGCTGTGTTTATCATATTATGTTGTATTTTATTTACCTACATATGTCCCCTGTTATATGGAGTGATCCTTGAGGGTAGAAAGCATTATTTATTCATTGTCACAGTATGTTTTTATATAGTAAGTCATGAAAAGATTACTTACTCAATAAATTAATGAATTGATGACAAAATTTAGGAATACAAATAGGTTATCGACAAATAGAAGTGTGGCTGGTATTTGGGAACATGACCAATTGGTGGAGAAGTATAGTTTTATGAGTGTATTTGTTTTGTTTGGGGAATGGCTAAGACCTGAAAGAAAATGGTCTCAGGAGAAAGAAGGTGCTTTTTAGATAGGGGAGAGTAAAACATGTGTAAGGAATCCCTGGGCAGCACAATTAAGTAATCTACTAAGTAGCTGAAAGATTACCAGTTCAAACCTACCCAGAGTCATCTTGGAAGATATGTCTGGTAATCTGCTTGTGGACGGTCACAGTCATGCCAGCCCCACAGAGCAGTTCTACTCTGCACACAGGAGGTAACTATAAGTCAAAATCAACTTGAGGGCAATTAGCAAGAAGTATGTCTGCAAACTGAGCAGAAAAACGTGTGGAAAAGAAAGAAACAAGCAATGAATGTGGTAACGAGATAAGAATATGAGAGGCAAATCAGGATGAACCTGAGAGTACAGTGGAGGCAGCAGCTGTGGGAGGAGGAGAAGGCACAGCAGCCCCCTGCATTTTTCACCACTCCTCGCTCAGCGAGGATTCCTCATCCTCATGCACCAGCACCTCCCACTACCGCCTCAGCTGCTGTCAGAAACCCAGCAGTCAGGGTACTGGTGTTGTTTCTCTTTCACTAGTTCCTGAACTCTGGAGCCTGCAAGATCATCACTTAGATGTTAAAAATTCTTGTCTGGAGCCCAGGACTGGGTCATCATATGTTCTTGACTCTCTTACAGTCACCTGAACTCCAGAATATCTTCCTTTTATTTCCTTCTCTTATATATGCCCTCCCTATCATGCAGGCCAGACTGGGTCAAAAAGCATTGTGGACAAGACCTTATTATTTTACGTGTTAGCTAATTGACTTCCACTTCGTGATGTTATGCAAATGGACTGAAATGCTGCCCTGACCCTGTGCCATCTACACGATTGATGATGGAGCCATAGAATTTTCATTGACTGAGTTTTCTTCCTAATCTGTGTAAATCTGAAATTCTACTGACACTTGTTCAGCCTCATAGCAATACCCAAGCCTCCAATAACAGACTGGTGGCAGCTGTCCATGAAGTGCGTTGACTGGGAATCAAACCTAGGTCTCTTAAATGGAAGATGATAATTTTACCACTGAACACCCTCTGCTTTTGCATTTGTCCCTGTTGCTAGGTGCTGTTGGGTCAATTCTAACTTGTAGTATCCTTGTGTGCAATAGAATGAAGCTACCCCCACGATCATTGCTTTGCCAGAGCTCATTATGGCGTCCACTATGTCAATCTACCTCAATGAGGGTCTTTCTCTTTTGCACTGACCCATTGTTTTTGCAAGCATTATGCCTTCTCCAGTGACTATCCTCTGCTATTAATATATCCAAAATGTGTGTAAGAAGTCTCACCCTCCTTCTTTCCAAGAATTCCATTTATATGTCTTCCCAGACAAATTTGCTTTTCTGAAAGTCTATAGTATATTCAATATTCTGCGACTGTACTATAATTCAAACGTATGAATTCTTAAATTGGCTGACAAAGAATTTCAAGAAACAACATATGATCAAGAGGCAATGGTGATTAAGGAGGAAGTACACACTGCTCCGAAGGACTTGGCAAAAAATAGAGCTCCAGGAATTGATTAAATACCAATTGACGTATTTTAACAAACAGATGCTGCTCTGGACTTGCTCACAAGAAATCTGGAGGACAACTATGTGGCCAACTAACTGAGAGAGATCTGTATTTATTTCCATTCCAAAAAAAAGGTGACCTGACAAGAGTGTTGAAATTATGGGAGAATATAACCAATATCACATGCTGCCACCATCCTTCTGAAGATTATCCAGAAATGACTGGAACAGTACTTTGACAAAGAACTACCAGAAACACAAGCTGGGTTTAGAAGAGGTCGTCGTACTAGAGACATTATCATCAATGTCACATGGATCTTGGCAGAAAGCAAAGAGTATCAGAAGATTGTCTGTGTTTCATTGACTATGCAAAGGCATTTGACTGTGTGGATCATAACAAATTGTGGTTAACCTTGAGAAGAATGGCAATCTCAGAACATTTGATTCTGCTTATGCAAAACCTATAGTTGGACCAGGAAGAAGTCCTCCGAACAAAGCAGGGAAACATTGCATGGTTCAAAATCAGGAAAAGTGTGTGTCAGGGATGTATCCTGTCTCCATACCTCCATACAGGAGGGACCAGTTCTTGGAGAGAGGCATCATGTTCAGAAGGATGAAGGTATAACACAGGAGAGGAAGACCACAGATGGGATGGATTGATACAGTAACTGGGTTAATAGGGATTGATGTGTCGGAATCAGTGAGACTAGCTTAGAAGAGGGCAGGCTTCAGAGCGATGGGTCACAATGGGTCCCAGGCGACTTGATGGCACATAGCAGCAGCAGCAGCAACAACAACAACAACAACAACAACAACAATTCTTCATTATTTCTTATATCTTTTTCAACTTTCACATGCTGGTGAGGTGACTGAGAATATCATGGATCATGTTAGGCACACCTTAATCTTTAAAGTGATGTATTCACTTTTTAATACTTTAAAAGTAACTTTTTATGGTAAATTTGTCCAATGTGATATGTGCTTTAATTTGTTAACTGTTGCTTTCATGGGCATTAATTTTGAATCCTGTTGTTGTTATGTGCTGTTGAGTCGCTTGTGACTCATAGCAACCCTATGTACGACAGCCCTAAATCCTGTTCTGTCCTGTGCCAATCTCACTGTCTCCAACACATCTACTCCCATTGCTCAAGTCACTGAATCAATCCACCTCATAGAGGGTCTTCCCCTCCTGTGCTGTCCTTCTCCAAGGACTGGTTTCTCCTTGCAACATGTCCAAAGTATGTCAGATGAAGCCTCAGAATCCTTGCCTCCAAGTAGCAGCCTGGTTAAACCCTCTCTAGGCTGAACTTGTTCATTTTCTTAGCAGTCCCTGGAATATTCAATACTCTTCTCCAACACCACGGCTCAAAGGCATCAATTCTCCTTTTATCATTCCTAGTCATTGTCCAGCTCTCTGATGCATAGCAGGCGATTACAAAGTCCATGGCCTGTATTAGGTGCACCTTAGTCTCCAGAGTGACACCATTGCTCTTCAGTACTTTGGAGAGGTCCCTAACAGCAGACTTTCCCATCACAATATGTTTTTTAATTTCCTGGCTGCTGGTGACAAGAGCAAATGGAAATCCTTGACAACTTTCTTATTTCCTTTGCTTATCACAATGCTGCTTATTGCCTCTGTAGTGAGACTTTTCACTTTATGTTAAAGTATAACTCATACTGTAGGATGTATAATATTTTGTATTCATCTATATTTATTTCAAGTTCTCTTTATTCTTAATAAGCAAAGTTGTGTCATCTACATTTGACAGGTTGTTAATTGGCCTTTCTCCAATCTTGAGACTAGAATGATGGGCTGTTTTTCATGTGTGGTCTGGTTTCTCAGATTAGTTGCTCAGTCTACAGACTGAGTAGGTGTGGTAAAAGCCTAAACATGAGCACACAACTTTTCTGCAGATTTTTTCCCCTGAATTTATTTTAATTGTCATTTTAACAAAAGTTTACAAGAAAGTTAGATTTTCATTCATTCATTGTTGCACATTTTACCCCCTCTCTCTCCTTTCCCCCTCCCCAAACTTACTTTTTTTCTCTCACTATTTTATTTACAAAATTCTAATACAGATTCTAAACTCTGCAGTATCTTCTTGTTCTGGTCAAACGACTGCCTCCTGACCCAGATATAGGTTCTGTATGAGCATGATTACTTGTTCTAGAATTCCCATTTTTCATAAAATTATACCTGATTTCTTATCATCCACACCCCTGAATGCCCTTCCATACTCAGTAACACATTGGTTAACATCTTTCTGATACAGGTCTACTTTTAGCCAAAATCCATCTGATATCAACAATTACATCTTTCATTTATGTCCTCTTCTGAATCTGGCTTGAATTAGTGACAATTTCATCAATGTTCTACTGCAGTTGTTGCAATTATGTGCCGTCGAGTCAACTATGACTCAAAGTGATCCTGTGAACAACGGCTTTGACTTAGCTCTATCCTGAGCCAAACTCTGACATGCCTCAGCCCCTTCCCACATCTTATCTGGGGTCTTCCTCTCCTGTACTGACCCTCCACCCTTCCAATCCTTCTCCAAGGATTGGTTCCTCCTGGCAATATGCCCAAAGTATGTAAAATAGAGTTTGAAAATCCTTGCCTCCAAGGGGCAAGCTGGTTTCACCCTCTCTAAAACAGACCTGTTTGTTCCATTGGCAGTCCATGGCATGTTCAATACTCTTCTCCAGCACCACCAAGAATCAAAGGCATTAATTCTTTTTCTGTTATCCTTATTCACTGTCCAGTTCTCAGATGCACAGAAAGCAGTTGAGAAGACCATTACTTGGATCAGGTGCTCCTTAGTCTTTAGTCTGACATCATTGCTCTTTAGCCCCTCTGTAAGGATCTCTGACAGCAGACTTTCTCAAAGCAACTTGTTTTGTTTTGTTTTACTTGTTTTGATACTGACGGTCTTAAGAGTGTTGATTGTGGATCTGAGCTAGATAAAATTGTTAACAACCTCAATCTTTTCTCCATCTATCATAATACTATTGCAGTGGTGTTTATCTTCAACAAAATGTTACTTGTGTGTGATATTAATGATGCTGTTTGATAATTTCCATGTTCTATTTCTGTTCTTTGCAGTGGGCACAAATATGAGATCTTTCCAGTTAGTTGACTGGGTAGGGAGATGTCTTCCAAATTTCTTGGCATAAATGAGTAAGCACCTCCACTATAGCACGCATTTGTTGAAATATGGCAATTAGCGTTCCATTAGGCCTAAAATGGGTTTTCCCCGCAACGAAGTCCTCCTGAGCAGCTTGGATATCTTCCTTCAAGACCATTGGTTCCTGAGCTTATGCTAAGGAAATTCCAGTTTCTGCAATCTAAAATTGATCAAGTAAGGTATCAAGATGCACTGACAATTACTGATGGTTGCAATGGAAAAGCTGAAAATTATGGGGAAGGGTCAGTCGCTGGAAAATATTACCTTGGTGACAAAAATGGCAATGGAGATTTCATGGCAGAATTTTGCAAGATACTGGTCTATTCATTGAAATATCTTTGTTCACAATATAAATCATGGCATATGGGCTTCCTCAGTCAGAAATTCATTTCATTAAACACAAAAACCCCAAACTCACCATCGACAAGACAATTTTAACTCACAGCAACCCTTCATTGGATTTCCGAGGCTGTAATCATAATGAGCAAAGATGACCTGTATTTCTACCTCAGAGCTTCTGGTGGATTTGAGCTGTCAACATTTCAGTTAGAAGCCCAATCCTTAACCTATTAAACTAGAATGCTCTTTGATTTTATGTATGTTATTGGGTTTTTGTTGTTATGTGTCACTGAATCACCTGCAACTTAAAGCAACCATTAGCTCTGAAATCTGCCCTATCTGAAGGCCAACCTCATAGCCTCTGACAGACCTAATCCCATTTCTCCAGTCACTGAATTAATCCATCTCATCCTGGGTCTTCCTCTCTTGTGCTGTGCCTCCACCCTTCCAAGCATGATGTCTCTCTCCAAGGACTGGTCCCTCCTGGCCACGTGCCCAGAGTATGTGAGACAGAGTCTCAAAATCCTTGTCTCCAAGGAGCAGCATGGTTTCACCCTCTGCAGGAGCTGTTTGTTCTCCTGGCAGTCCACAGTATGTTCAATACCCTTCAGCAGCATCACAATACAAATGCATCAATCCTTCTTCTACCATCTTTAGTTATTGTCCAGTACTTTGATGCATAGCAAGTAATTGCAAAGACCATGGCATGGATCAGGTGCACCTTAGTCTCAAGACTGATATTATTGCTCTTCACTGCTCTAGAGAGATCCCTGACAGCAGACTTTCCCAATACAATTTGTCTTTTTGAGTTCCTGACTGCTGGTGCCAAGAGTGTTGATTGTGGAACCAATCAAGCTGAAGTTGTTAACAATATCAATCTCTTCTCCATTTATCACGAAGCTGACAATTGGCCCAGTGGTGAGAATTTTGTTTTCTTGATGTTGAGCTTCAATCTATATTGAAGACTACAGTCCTTGACTTTCTGCAGCAAACGTCTCATGTCCTCTTCAGTTTCAGCAAGCAAGGTGAGTCTTCTTCCAATCCTGATGCCACATTCCTCTTCATAAAGTCCAGCTTCCCAAATGATCTATTCTGCATATAGATTGAAAAGGTATGAAAAGGTATGGAGATAAGATACACTCTTGAAAAGGTATGGAGATAAGATACATCCTTTCCTGATTCTGAAACATGCAGTGTTTATTTCCCTGCTCTGTTCTGACTATTGCTTCCTGGTCCAAGTATAGGTTTCACATATGCACAATCAAATGTTCTGGGATTCCCATTCTTCTCAAAGTTAGCCACAATGTGTTGTGATCCACACAGTCAAATTCCTTTGCATAGTCAATGAAAAGCAGATAGACATTCCTCTGGTACTCTCTACTTTCAGCCAAGATCCATAATAACATTGGCTACAATGTCCCAAATGTCATGACTTTTTCTAAACCCAGCCTGTACATCTGGCAGTGCTCTGCTGATGTACCATTCCACTCGTTTTGAATGATTATAGCTCTCTTCCTGTCAGTTGATCATGTATATGTACTCTAGATTTCTTGACATTACCTGATGAGCACATTCAGGTTATGCTGTTTGCTGAAATATGTCAATTACCTATTCTGTGGTGCGTCTGATACAGGCTATGGTCTTTGCAATCACTTGTTATGCATCAGAGAGTTTGACAATGACTAGGAAGGACAGAAGGAGAATTGATGCCTTTGAGCTGTGGTGCTGGAGAAGAGTATTGAATGTACCATGGACTGCCAAGAAAACAAACAGATCCATCCTGGAGAGGGTTAAACCAGGCTGCTCCTTGGAGGCAAGGATTCTGGGGCTTCGTCTGACATACTTTAGACATGTTGTAAGGAGGGACAGGTCCTTGGAGAGGGAAGTCATGCTTGGGAGGGTGGAGGGACAGTACAAGAGGGGAAGACCCTCTATGAGGTGGATTGATTCAGTGACTGGGGTAATCGTGATGGGTGTGTCAGAGGCAGTGCGATTGGCACAGGATAGAGCAGAGTTTAGGGCTGTTGTACATAGGGTTGCTAGGAGTTGCAAGCGACTCGACGGCACATAACAACAACAACTACTAAAACCTATTCTGTGTGTGGGGGTGGGGATGGGACTACAAAAGGAGAAAACTTGTTTTCAGCTCAGCTCTCAATTAGGGGGTATTCACTATAGTATGGCCACTAAATAGAGTAGGTCAGAAAGCAAAGATAGGCTATTGACTTTTCAGAGAGTATAAAATACCTGTGGAGATTTTATATATATGTATATATATTTCCTAGCAATTTAAAAGAAACCATTTAAGAAGAATAATGAGGGTAGGCAGACAGAACTGTACAGCTCTTTATACTCAGCTATTCATTTGACCAATATTTGAATGATTACTATGTGCTAGACACTGCTCCAGACACTAAAGCTATAGTTATAACTCAGCGAAACAGATCAAAATCATTGTTTCAAAACCTTACATTCTAACATGAAGAGAATAAAAATAAACATGTTAAATAAGTTAAGGACGTGGTATGTTAGGAAGTGACACATCCTGTGGACAAACAGAATAAATGTGTGACAGCCAGCATTTGAGACAGCCCCCCACTCTGGAAACACACCTTGTGTTACCTCTCGTACTGAATAGGGCTAGATTCTGAGGCCAATAGGGAGCTCTGGTGGCCTTTATGGATAAGGAGTTGTGCTGTCAACTCAAAGTTGTATCCGCCGGGTGTTCTCTGAGAGAATGATGGGTATTCTCCTCCTGGGCAACTTACAGCCTTGGAAAACCTGCTGGATGGTCAGAAATGAATCAGTTCCAACTTGACAGTGATGATGAGTGAGACTATGAGGCCAGCAGGATATGGCCAAATGATGATATGTGACTAAGTGAAATGGAAGCTTATCCCAGAATTTGTAGCCAAAGAATAATATCATGCAAGTCACATTTTAAAAGACCCTCCAACTACTGTGCAAAGACTGGATTAGATGTTGTAGTTGTTCTTGCTATGTAGTGTTGAACTGGAACTGACTATAGCTGACCCTCCAGTGAGTTCTCAGAGGCTTTAAACAACACAGGGGGCAATTGCCCATCTTCTCCTGAAGAGCAGCTGGTGAATTTGAACTATGTGTCTTTGGGTTGGCAGCACAAGTACTTACCATTAATACAGCATAGAAATCATTTATGAGGCTATTTTTCAGTACTCTAGGCAAGAAATGACTGAAACTAGGCTGGTGGAATTGAAGGTGTTAAAGAAAAAAAAATAGTCAAAGCAGGGATTATTTTCCAGGAAAAAGCAACCCAATTTCCTAACAGTGTAGATATGAAGTATGAAAGTGAGAAATCAAGGATGATGCTTAAGTAACAGGAAGCTTGGTATGGCTCCTCCCTGAGATGGGGGAGACACAGACAGTACAGGTTTGGGGTCCAGAAACACAAATTTCTACCTTGGACAATTTTTATTTTGAAAAATCTGCTAGAAAGTCAGGTGGGAATGATAAGTGGCCTGTTTGACATAGAAGTCTGGAGTTTGAGAACGATTTAGAGTGGAAATAAGTATATGAGAGTTATCAACATATTGATGACAATTAAAACCATGAAAATGGATGACATCATAAGGGAGTGAGTATGAAAAGAGAGGATAAAAAGTCCAAGACTCTGTCCTTGAACATTAAGAGACCAAGAAGAAAAGAGAAACCCGGAAAGGAGCCTTGAAAGCTAGAGCACACCCGCTGAGGTCGGAGAAAAACCACAGGAGTGTGGTGTCTTGAAGGCCCCGTGACAAAAGGGAGCAATCTTCACTCTACCCCCAAGTGCGAAGAAGACTGAAAAATGGCTACTTGTTCTAGCTCCACAGAAATCATTGTTGACCTTGACAAAAATGGCGTTGGTGGACTGATGGAGATGAATTTCTGATTGAAGTGAGTTTATGAGAAAATGGGAGAAAGAAATTGGAGGCAACGGCTCTATCAAAGAGTTTTGTTTTGAAGAGCAAAAGAGAAATGAGATATAGCTGCAGAAGAAAGGGAGCGCAAGTCAAGATTTACTTTTCATGTGAGAGAGCTCCCCGCACGCAGGTGAGAATGGTCTGGGGATGACAGGTGATAAGGAGGCAAGGGGAGAATGCTCCAGTGATGTGGATGTGAATGTGGATGAGGCATGCTTCCGTCCCCCCCGCTTACCACAGAATGTTAAGGATCTTCTCCACTATGATATGGAAGATATCCTTTGCAAATTTTTTTGGGGGGGGAGGTGTGGGAAACATCCTTTTAGTTTTGATATTAGGAATAGGCCAGTATATTTTGGTTTTGCCTCCTGATCCCTGGACTTAGGCAATTAAGCAGCTCCTTTCCAGCTGATCTCCAGCAAAGTTTGCATCAGCTGGTGGAATACAAATGGAGCAGCTGGTCTAAGAGAGGATACAGAGTAGTGTATCTGGAACAGAGACTGTAGGAGGGCAGTGGTGTGTCAGTTTGATAAAATTTGTATATTGAATGAACTCCAAACACCTTCTCCCAAATTTGCCAAGCTGATTCAAACTCATGGCAACACTAAAAAGCACAGTAGAGCTGTCCCACTGGGTTTCCAAGGATATAAACCTTTTCAGAATGAGACTGCCTCACTGTATTTCCCTAGAGCAGCTAGTAGGTTTGAACCACTGACATTTTGGTTAGAAGCTGAGAACTTTAGCCATTGTGCCACCAGAAAGGCTTAACCTCAGCACAATAAAGGCCCTAGAAGAAAGACACATCTCAATGGACCCTGCTGTTGGCTGTGGGAGGGTGGTGAAATGGCAGAAATCGTAGCAGAAAATTTGCAGTACTAGAACAAGAGAATTAGTGATTACATCAGAATGGTGTTCTCTCTTTCTCTCTCTTCTTTAAAATACTGTTCTTTTCCATCAACAAACGAATGGCTAGAGAAGCTGTGGTATATTCGCACAATGGAATACTATGCTGCATTAAAAAACAAGGAACTCATGCAATATTATTCAAAATGGTTGACTCTGGAGAACATTACACTGAGTGAAATATCCCAGTCACAAAAGGACAAATATTACATGATGCCACTGTTGTAGAATGGGACTGTCCTTGGGGTTGGGGAGAGACTGAGTAAGATGGGTTCAATAATGTATACTGCACTGAAACAGAGGAGGGAGAAAACTGTTTAAAAGAGATATATAACTAGGTATTTCTGTCATCACAGGAGACTAGAGCGAGGGCTACATGGTGGAGGGGACCTGGGGGAGGGTTTGTAAAACAATGAAAGAATCTTTTCTTTTACTTTTCCATAATTTTTGACTCATGTACTTATAACTTGTTAGTCAAATTTGTGTCTTCTAGGTTGCAACACCCCCATGATACATCTTCAAGGATATGAACATGTACGGCCAAGCACAATCAATAAGAGTGCATCTAAATTCCAAAATCAATCTCCATAATAGTCTATGTGTTTCCTACTGCCAAGGGGGCCCTTTAGAGTAGTGAGAGAAGATCTTCACCCTGAAACCCACAGCGTCCCTTTTCAGCAGGAAGTAGCTAAGAGAATACGCCATCCCCTTTTCCTTATGACTCAGGGTGAAGTCTCTCTCAGGGAGGAGTGATAGGGAATGGCAAAGGACACACTGACAAAGAAGATTAATCAGAACTGGCTTTGACAAGCACTGTGGCATTTGGACAAGAACAAACTGGGAGGAGGGTAGAGAGAATAGTGCAACAATGAATGAATGGAAACCCAAAATCTCTGTAAATGTTTATGAAAGTTAATAAAATATAATTATAGAAAAAAATACTGTTCTTTTTTTTACTTTCCCCCCCAGTAATATTTTTATCATCCATATATATTGTGTTGCATGGATATATATACCTTATGTGTTATATGTTGTTGTTGAGTACCACTGAGTCAGAACCAACCTACAGCTGACCCTCCAGCAGGTTTTCAGAGGTAGTTAATTGCACAGGAAGAGATTGCCCATGCTGCTGGTGGATTTGAACTGCGTGCCTTTGGGATTGCAGTGCAATTTCTTACCACTAGGCCACCAGAGCTCCCTGTGTTTTATATAGTCTTTCATTTATATTATATTTAATTACTTTTTATCTTGGGGAGTTTTTCCTCTTTATATTCATTTCACTAATAACTACTTTTTTGAAAGCAAGCTAGCTACTTAATGCCTCATGCCCCATTATCTCCCTTTAGATAGCCATTTTCTTATTAGCCTGTCTCTACCAAATCAGTACTCTGAGGAAACAAGAACGTCCCTTTTGCTGAAGGAGTCTGTGTTCAGCTTGAAAAACTTTGAACATCTGCATCCACAAGCAAAGTGCAATCCAGAGCAAGCCATTCTGTTGCAGCAGTTGACCCTGGCTCGCAGCGTGGATCATCTTCTCTTTATCTGCCCGGGTTCTCTTCAACTCATCCAGAGTGGTCCGTGCCTAGGGTCAGGTGTGTTCCAAGGGAGAAAGAAGAGCAATCTCTTCTAGTTCAAGTAGCCACCTTGGAAAACCCTCTGGGGGGTTAGCTATAAGTCGGTTCCAACTCAATGATACATGACAGGAACAATAGCTGATATGCATGGGGTTCCCATGAGCCAGGGCAGACTCAATGGCAAACAGTTACAGGAAGATGTCTGGTTTGGATGGGCCTAATTTAGCTAGTAAAGTTGATATACCCAACATGGTAAGGGCCTTATGAACCTTGTCTAGGAGGGCATACCATCACCCAGATCTATACGCCAAATCATCCCTCTCCTTACACAACACCTGCACCACATCCATAAATAAATTAGTTCATTTGTCTGTCCAATTCCTCCACCATTTGATTGTGCTAATGCAAAACCTGTACTTGGACCAACAGGCAGTCGTCAGAACAAAGCAGGGAGACACTGGATGGTTCAAAATCAAGAAAGGGGTCCATCAGGGATGTATTTTGTCTCCACACCTTTTCAATCTGTATGCAGAATAGATCATCCAACATGCTGGGCTGTACAAGGAGGAATGTGGCATCAGGATTGGTGGAAGAATCGTCAACAACCTGTGTTATGCAGATGACACAACTCTGCTCACTGAAACTGAGCTGTAGAAGGTCAAGGATTGCAGTCTTCAGAATAGATTGAAGCTCAATATCAAGAAAACAAAGATTCTAATCACTGGGCCAATTGGCAGCATCAGTATGGATGGTGAAGAGATTGAGATAGTTAACAGTTTTAGTTTACTTGGCTCCACAGTCAACACTCTTGGTAACAGCAGCCAGGAAGTCAGGAGATGAATTGCATTGGGAAAGTCAGCTGTGAGGGACCTCTCAAGAGTATTGAAGTACGACGTCAGGCTGGAGACTAAGGTGCGCCTGATCCAGGCTATAGTTTTTGCAATTACATGCTATGCATCAGAGAGTTGAACAGTGAATAGGGATGATAGAAAGAGAATTTATGCCTTTGAGTTGTAGTGCTGGAGAAGAGTGTTGAATATACCATGGACTGCTAGGAGAACAAACAGGTTTGTCCTGGAGAGGGTGAAGCCAGAATGTTCCCTGGAGTCAAGGATTCTGAAGCTTCATCTGACATACTTTGGGCATGTTGCAAGGAGGGACTGGTCCTTGGAGAGGGACATCATGTTTGGGAGAGTGGAGGGATGGCGCAGGAGAGGAAGACCCTCGACGAGATGGATCGATTCTGTGAGTGGAGTGGTGGGAATGAATGTGTTTTTGAGACAGCATGGTTGGCACAGGATAGAACAGCGTTTAGGGCTCTTGTACATAGGATCACTATGAGTCGCAAACAACTCGATGGCACATAAAAACAACAACTATGCTTCCACTTAGCGTATTATAAGATATCTTCTTAATAGCTGTAGTTATTAAAATGCAGACCGATCATCAACTCCAAAAGGCCCAGTGTCCCTTCAGGCTCATCGTCTTGTCATCGAGTGGAACAGAATTATAACTGACCCTTCTTTAGGGTTCTCAGGCTGTAACAGGGAGGTGATTGCTCTTCTTTCGCCCTCAGAGCCGTTCGTGGGTGTGAACCACTGGAAAGGTGGTTGTTGGGTTAGCAGCATAACTCCTTGCAGGCTAAGCCATCAGAACTCCCCTGGGCTCATTCAGACCACATTCAAACAGAACCTCCGCAGCTGCCCTGAAAACTCTGATGTGCTCCACATGCTTGTGCTCCCTAAAGAGACAGAATGGCTTACTCCTCTGCTCTGCACCGTCTTTGTTCCATAAACTGAGGAGGAGGATCATTTAAAACAAAACAAAGCAGACCATATAGAAAAAGTTAAACTGTCTACTGATTTTCTCTAAAGACTGTCAATTATTTTCAATTCTTCTCAGGTAGCACCAGAGGAGGTTGGTAGAAAAAGGGGGCGAATGCTTGATTCATGTTTGAGGATTATCCTACAGTAACAATTTTGTTGTTGTTGTTAATAATTAGATTCTCTCTGTATGTGACTTTTATTCAAACACAAAGATTCTCTTGATTTAAAGAAAAAACCTCAAAACTTTATTATACTAACAATTACATATTATCAAAACCCTCAAATAAACTGAAAAAGAATTGAGACGATATGGCTGTTATTAACATATTGAGTCATTTATTGAAATTGAGTGAGAAGAATAGACTGGTTCCGCTTTCTCAACATCTTACTCTCTCTTACTCTCTGCCTTTCTCAAACACACATGTGCATATGTGTATGTACGTGAACACCACACAGAACACTAGACATTTCACAATTGCTCTCTGACAATGGCTTTGGAGAACAGTAGGAAGGGAGCTTGGGGACATAGCCCTGCCCTGGTTTTAGATGAGTGGCATAAAAGGGGCCTGAAATGAAGTGTAGGACTTATCCTCTATTCTCATTTACTAATTCTCTTCACTACTTTCCCATTGGAAAATTCAGTCCGTTGGCTCAAGCCCTCATGTTGTCCAAAGCAGCATTATAATATCAATTTTGGGGGAAGAGACACTTTAAAATATTGAAAGACAAACATCTCTTTCGAAAGAGAAATCAAATCATACATGAAATAAATAGGACACCAGATTTAACAAATATATAAATATGAAATCACCTATATTACAGCAGAGAAGAGCGAGGCAGAGACCTAACAGTTGACACTTGTTTCCTGTTTACCAGGAATCATGCTTTATATATGATCTCTGACATCATTAGCCTGATATAGATGAAATCCCCTTTTATGTTGTTACTCTGTGCTGCCATGTCCACTGTGACTCATAGTGATCCTATGAAGAACAGAGCTGAACTCTGCCCCATCCTGTGCCATTCTCACCATCTCTGATATACTTGGGCCCATTTTTACAGTCACAGTCTCAACTTATCTTGTTGCGGCTCCTCCTTTCTTTCTCTGATTTATCCATCTTTCACAATACGATATTCTTTTCCAAGGACTGGCCCTTCCTGACAAAATGCCCCAAGTATGTGAAATCAAGTTTCACCATTCTTGCTTCTAAGGAGTGTCCTGGTTTCACTTCTTCCAAGACAGATTTGTTTGTTCTTCTGGCAGCCATGGAATATTCAGTAGTCTTCGCCAACATTACCATTCAAAGACATTTCTTTTTCTTCTGTCATTCTTACTCATTGTCCAACTTTCACATGTAGAGGAAGTAATTGAAAATTCCATGGCTGAGATGAGACACGTTTTAATCGTTATATTGACATTATCGTTCTTTAGCACATTGAAGAAGTCCTTGTCAGGAGATTTCTCCAGTGTAACACGTCTTGATTTCCTAGCTGCCAGTGTTGATTGAGGATCTAAGTAAAAATAAATCATTGACAACTTTGACCTTTCTCCATTTATCATGATGTTGCCTATTGGTTCAATGGTGAGGATTTTTGTTTTCTTGATCTTGATATGTAATCCATAATGAAGAACGTAATCTTTGATCTTCTGCAGCAAGTGTTTCAAGTCCTCTTCACTTTTGGCAAGAGAAATTGTGTCATCAGCATAACACCGGTTGTTGATGAGTCTTCCTCTGATCCTAATGCCACATTCTTCTTCACAGAATACAGCTTCTAGGATCATGGCACGAGGACCCTGACACTAGAACACCATTCACACTAATAGCAGTCTGGTTTGAAACCCACAGGTTCTTTTGGAGCAGGGGCTGTTGCAGAAAAACAAGAAGCAAAACTCATTGCTGTGGAATTGCAGTCTACACATGGCTGAGGCCTCCAGTGAGTTTTAAGAGGAATATATATCACAAAAGAGGAGACTGCCCATTTTTTCTCTTGCAGAGCAGCAAGTGGTTTCAAACCACCCAGCTTTGGATTGGCACACAGTCCCCTGTCCATGAGGACACCAGAGTTGTCTGCAATAGAACAAGAATTACAAACTCAGTGCAAACTGAGTGCAATCACAAACTCAGGCAGGTCACCCTAGCAAGGAAAGCTGGGGGAAAGGGGGGGGGGGACCAAAGTGCACTGGGGAACACAAGCCGGGTCTGAAGTCACAGTTACCTCTCTAGTCAATTGTTTTAATGTGGAAATATAGGCCTGATGTTGCCAAATCTTTTCATTTTTTTTCCAGTTAGAAACAAGAATTTATTGTTTTTATGAAAAATAGTCTTTTTAAATGTTAGAAATATAAATATAAAATCTTTTTCAAATGTCACATGTCAGGAAAGCATATCTGCAAGACTGTCATGGCTGGTTTGTGACTTCTACCCCAGAAGGTTCTTATCTGGGGACCAACATGGCAAACAGTGTTTCAGGAAGATGTACATGGCAGCAGTATATTCCACTCAGACTGGCAGGGAGAGCAAGGTTTCACCAGCTGCCAGGCCAGGAAAGGAAGGGCCCTGGACATACAGTCTCCCATGGCAGGTATCAGCTGGACAAGACCCAAAGAGGAATCTCTGTAGCATTGTTTGACAAAGAGACGCAGCACCATCTGAATGCTTGCCTTCATCCTGCAAACCGCCTGAAACCGACCTCTGTTTACACTCCCAGCACTGATACCACCACCTTCCTGAAGTCCCCAGGAGGTCTCAATGAGGTCCTGGTGACACTGAGGAGAAAAGTGACCCACTAACTCTAGAATGACCATTGTCTTCCTCATTTATGCGAATGGAAGCCTGAAGAGCCTGTGTCTCCATGTGGACGCTAAAGGGAAGTCCTTTGAGACTCTTGACCTTTCTCTCTGAAATAGTGAAGGATGCAGTGAGAAAACATGCACAAACCTCACTCCCACCTGTTTGCAGGAGGAAGGAGAGTGCCAGACAAATTATTAAGGAGACAGGCCTGAGCCAAAGAGAGTCATGGAAACTTCATTATTATGCATGGTGTGTGTTTGCCTTTTGAATATTCTGCCTGCTTGGTTTCTCATTTCCTTTTCTTAGTGAGTCTTTCTCCCTCATAAATCTTGGTTCTGTTTGTTCCTCCTTTGTGCTCTAAAGCAGGAGTTCTCACAACCCCTTGGGGGTTAATCGACTCCTCGGAATGTTGCAGCCTCAAGCAGCACTGTTCGCCTGCAAGCGCTCTCAGAGGCAGGTGACACCATTCTGCCTTCGTCCTCCAGAGGGCCTGTCTTGAAGACCCGTCATGGAGGGAACGCAAGGCAGAGGGCGTTGAGGAGGATCAATCAGGCAGGGAATCCTCCCACACGTTCTTCCTCCCCTCCCAGCTGGCCAAGGAAACATTCCCCAATCATTTTTCTAAACCAGTGTGCCTATTGTGAATCTGACAGCCAGCTGATCTCTGAAGCAGGGCTTTGAATGTCCCCAGGAATGGGGAGCGTTTAGCCCAGAGTCGGCCGCAAGCGCCCTCTAGTGGCAAGTATAGACACCCTCTCTGAGAGGCAAATTCTCCCAGTTTGCAAAGGTCTCCAGAAGCCTTAAAAATGATAAAAAAGTTAAAAAGAAGAAAGAGGAGGAGGAAGGAAGGGAAAATTAAAGGAAGGAAGAAGAGAGGGAGGAGGGGTAAGAAAGGAAGATTGTGATTAGTGTCTTCATCACTAAAAAACCCCAGAAATGCTTCCTTTGAAATCAAAGAATCCAACGTGTGAGCAAATGTGCAGGGCTCTAATTAGGCCACATTTTCCCGGCAGGAATAATGTGTAAGAGGGACTACAGAGCTCTCTGGGTGTGAGCGTGCCTGACTCTGGGAAGCTCCCCTGCAGAACAACTGTCCCTTTTCATCCTTTGTCCTTGTTTTTGAAATGTGTCAAGGTGGACATACCTGTTGAAAAGAACACCTCTGATTATCTTTGTGCTCCTAGTGACCAATATTTAAGTGCCTGATCTGAATTTAAATTGCCATATTCTTGTTTACTGTAAAATAGCAGGAAAAAATTCAAAGGGATGGTGATGGCGCTGTATTTCTACCACTAGGTTTTCTCAGACATAGAAACTCTGCTTCCCAAGCCTCCTGATAGCAAAAGAAGACAGTTGCACTAGGATTGCTCTTGTAAAAAAAAAATAACATTTTTCTTTTATACTTCTTTACTTACAAAGTGTATATACCTTGTCTTTCATACCAGATCTTTCCCATTTTCTTTACCCACCCCTCCCTCTACCCATCCACACCCCCTTGTGCCTACCTTCCCTCTCCCTCTTGGATCTTCATACATGTTATACTATTTATCTTTCTATTTCTACAATAATGGTCTTATATAGTATTTGTCCTTATGGGACTGAGTTAGTTCACTTAGCATAATTGTCTCCAGTCTCTCCCAAGTTAGGTAGTGATTTTCAAAATCATTGCTCCTGTGTGCTGTGCAGTATTCCATTGTGTGAATGTACCACAATTTCTCAAACCATTCGATTGTGTTTGATATTTGGGTTACTACTATGTTCTTGAATGGTGAATAACGCTACTATGAACATTGGTATACAAATCTCCAGTTCTAATTTTTTTGAGGTCTATTCCAAACAGCAGAACAACTTGGTCATATGGAATTTCTATGTTCAGCTTTTTGAGCAAACTGCCTTTCAGAGTTATGGTACCATTTTACAATCCCACCAACAGTATGTAGGAGTTCCTATCTCTCCATATCCTCTCAACATTTATTACTTGCTGTCCTGTTACACTTTGCCACTGCTACTGGAGAGAGATGCTATCTTATTGTAGTTTATATTTGCAAATAAAAAAAACTAAAATAAGATAGCATCTCTCTAATTGCCAGTGATTTTAAGCATTTCTTTATGTGTCTGTTGGGCATCTGAACATCTCCTTCATGCAAAGTCTTTCTATGTCTTTTGTCCATTTTGTAATTGTGTAATTCTTCTTGTGGAGGCCCTGTGGGATTCTATAAGCTTTTGATATGAGAACTTTGTCTGAAATGGTATGGCCAAATGTTTTTTACCCAGTCAGTAGGGTTTTTTTTTTACTCCATTGGAAAACGTTTTTGATGTGCACAGTGATTTAATCTTTAGAAGGTCCCAGCTATGATTACTTTTTATACCCTTAGAGTCAAGAGGATGTTGTTAGGTGCCACTGAGTCGAGTATGACTCATACTGACTCTATGAACAGCAGATCTGAACCCCGTCCTATCCTGTGCCATCCTCACACTTCCTGACACACAAGAGCCCACTGCAGCAGTCACCGTGTCAATCCACCAGGATGGTCTTCCTTTTCTTTGCTGATCCTCTACCCTTCCAAGCATGATGTCCCTCTCCAAGGAACAGCCCTTCCTAGAAAATGCCAGAAGTACATGAGGTGAAGCTTCATCATTCTTGCCTCTAAAGAGTATTCCAGCTGCACCTTTCCCAAAACATATTTATTTGTTCTTTTGGCAATTCATGAGATGTTCAGTGCTCTTCTCAAACACTACAACTCAAAGGCATCAATTCTTCCCCTGTCATCCCTATTCATCATCAAGCTCTCGGATGCATAGCTAGTGATCAGAAAGACCATGGCCTACCTAAATAAGATGCACCTTAGTCCTCAAATGGACATCATTACTCCTCAATAATTTGGAGAGGCTCCTAACTGAAAACTTTCCCAGTGCAATACATCTGATTTCCTGACTGCTGGTACCAAGGGTTTTAACTGTGGATCCAAGCAAGATGAAGTTGTTGACAGTTTGAATCTCTTCTCCATCCACTATGATGTTGCCTATTGGCCCAGTGGTAAGAATCTTTGTTTTCTTGAGATGCAATCCAAATTGAAAGTGGCATTCTTAGATCTTCTGTGACAAGTGCCTCGAATTCTCCTCACTTTCAGCAAGCAAGGTTGTTTCATCTGCATAATATAGGTTGAAAAGTTGTGTCATCTGCATAATATAGGTTATTAATGAGTCTCTCTCCAATCCTGATGTCACATTCCACTCCACAGAGTACAGCTTCTCAAATAATTTGTACAACATACAGATCAAATAGGTATGGAGAGAGAATACAACCCTGACACACATACTTATTTTAAATCATGCTGTGGTCCCATGCTCTGTTCTTGTAACAGCCTCCTGGTCCAGGTATAGGTTCCACATTATCACAATCAAGTGCTCTAGGATTCCCATTCTTCTCAACGTCAGCCACAAATTGCTATGGTCCACACAGTCAAAGACGTTTGCCTTTGTGTAGTCAATAAAGAGCAAATAGGCATTCTTTTGGTATTCCTTACTTTCAGCCAGGATCCATCTGACATCAGCAATGATATCCCTGGTGCCACAGCCTCTTCTAAATCCTGTTAGAACTTCTGACAGTTTCCTATCTATGTACTGTTCTAGCCATTTTTTAATGATCTTCAGCAGTATTTTTCTTTCATGTTATATTTATAATATTGTTCACTAGTTTTCACATTCAGTTGAATCACCTTTCTTGGGAATGAGAACAAATATGGACCTCTTCGAATCCATCAAGTTTTAGGGTCAGACGCAATTGGCTTTAAATAGCAGTTCTTTTACTTACCAGCTGTAGGGTTTATAGTTTTTATTCTAAACTTTCTATATAACAATTTCCCACCTTTAAAATAAAAGCATTAAGAAATACAACCAAAAGTCTCCTTAGAAGCAAGAAAGGCAAGATGTCATCTCATTCACTTTGGACATGGTATCAGAAAAGGCCAATATCTGGAGAACATCATACTTGGAAAGGAAGAGGGCTGTGAAAAAGAGGAATATACTCAGTGAGGTGAAGTGACAGTGGGACAACGGTGGGCTTACACGTAGCAACGATGGTGAGTACAGAACAGGATCAGGCAGTTGTGTTCTGTTGTGTTGTGTTTTGTTGTACATGCAGTCTCTGATTCAGAACAGACTCTGTTGACACTTAACAACATCATCCCAGAATCTGCATTGTTTTATTTCTTATAGTGGAAATTATTTAGATCCTGCATACCCCAAACAGATAGGCTCAGCTGCCTTTAATTTGATTCTGACTCTTGACAATCCAAGTGTTTCAGAGCAGAACTACACTACAGAGGATTTTCAATGACTGTGGTACTTTGGAAGTAGCTCAACAGTACCTCTGGGTGCATTTGAACCTATAACCTTTTAGATAGCAGCCAAGAGCTTTGTTATTTACACTACCTTCAGTATGTTGTTGCTGTTGTTAAGTGTCATTGAGTCATATACAACTCAAAGTGACCTTATGAATGAAAGACCTCAACACTTGTATAACTTTTGTTGTTTCTCCACATTCATAAAGTTTTCAGAGGCAAGC
>NW_006400010.1:1271122-1272227 GCF_000299155.1 Elephantulus edwardii
CTACTCCTGGGAAGTAAGGCAGGCATTTCTGGATGAGAAAGTAATTTGAAATGAGTATTCACACACACTAACATTGCCCAGGAAAAGAATACCTAGAAATCTATCTAGTCTGCCTTGTGTGACTAAAGCAAGAGAGTGGCCCCTCAACACCCTCTAAGTAAATTAACCTTTGAAAGTGATGCTTTGGGGAAGTTAATTTTCTTCCAGTTAGGCAGTAGGCATTTTTCCACAACTTGTACCCATGCCCAACCTTCGTTTTTTAGAAAGAAAATTTTCTATTATAAGATGATTATCTTGAAAATCATCCACTATAGCAAACAATATTATGTTAAAAGCTACAAGATAAAAGTATGACCTTTTTCATTATTTGGAAAGCAATTTAATCAATTAAGCTCAACATCTGGAAGGGGAAAATATTGTTTTCTCAAATAATTTAAATAATGCAGAAAACATACAACATAGGAGTTTCTAGAACATGAGATAGATCAGCTGTTAAACCTTTCAAAGGACAATGTCCCATTGGCTTGGTTTTGTTTATGAAAAGCTCTGGATGTATCAAGAGCAGTGGCTATGGGGCTGGGCAAACAACAATTGCAACAGCTCATTTCAAATGCACAATGGTTGTATTTCCTTGAGGAAGGAGCCACAACTCTTTCAAATAAGAATGAATGATTATAAATTAAATTGCAGGTTATTTGACAAGAAAGTAGCAAATTGTTCCTGAAATTAGTGACACTTGGGACTGAGAATTTGAGAGTCTTAATGCAGTTATGACCCAAAATGCCTGTTTTTCTTACCTGTCTAGTTATTAATATACTTCTTTAATTCACTAAAAAGAAAAACAAACCTACAACAACAACCTCCCCCAACAACTAATTCAGTATCATGTTGTTGTTGTTGTTGTTATATGCCACCAGTCACTACGAAGTGACCCTATGGACAATAGCTATGAAGCCTGCTCTGTCCTGAGCCAGTCTCACTGATTCTGACACACCTACCACCATAATCCCATGTACTGTCAATCCATCTCATCCTGGGTCTTCCTCTCCTGTGCTGTCTCTCCACCCTTCCAAGCATGATGTCCTTCTCCAAGGACCAGTCCCTG
>NW_006400010.1:1272608-1274643 GCF_000299155.1 Elephantulus edwardii
GTGGTGAGAATCTTTTTCTTCTTGATGTTGAGGTTCAATCCATATTGATGACTATAGTCTTTGCTCTATCCTGATGATTGTTTCCTAGTCTAGGTATACGTTTTGCATAAGCACAATCAAGTGTTCTGGGGTTCCTTTTCTTCTCAATTAGCCACAGTTTGTTGTGATCCACACAGTCAGGTGCCTTTGCATAGTTATTACCACTATGTAATTCCAGAATATTTCCATAACCTCCAAGACAAATCCCATCTAAGCGAGCTGTCTCGCATCATTCCTCCCTCACCCGAGCCCCTGGCAACTACTTACCTGCTTTCCATCTCATTTGAATTGTAATCATAGAAAATTCACATAAATGGAATCATTTAAAGTTTAAACTTTTATGTCAGACTTCTTTCATGTAGCATAATGTTTTCAAGTTTCATTCATGTTTAAGTACGTCATTACTTTTCATGGCTGAATAATATTCCGTTGAGTAGATATAGCACATTTTGTCCATCCATTCATTATTCAATCTTTCATCGATGACATCAGAGTTATTTCTACATTTTTAAATTTTATAAATAAATAAATAAATATTTATAAATGAATAAGTTTGTAAATAATGCTGCTATGCAAAGAGATGTTTCTATTAAGAGGAGGAATGAGGAGTCAGGAATGAAGGAAGACTCATCAATAACCTGTGTTATGCAGATGACACAATCTTGCTTGCAGAAACTTAGGAGGACCTGAAGTATTTGCTGAAGAAGGTCAAGGACTATGGTCTTCAGTAAGGATTGAAGCCCAGCATCAAGAAGATAGATTCTCACCACTGGGCCAATTGGCAGCATTATAATGGAAGGAGAAGAGATTGAGATTGTTAATAATTTCACCGTGTTTGGTTCAGTCAACACTCTTGGCACCAGCATCCATGAAATCAAAAGACATATTACACTGGGAAAATCTGCTGTTAAGGACCTCTCCAAAGTGCTAAAGAGCAATAGTGTCAGTCTAGAGACTAAAACGTGCCTAATGCAGGCCATGGTCTTCATAATTACTTGCTATGCATCAGAGAGCTGGACAATGATTAAGGATGACATAAGAATAATTGATGCCTTTCAGTTGTTGTGTGGGAGAAAATCACTGAACATACCATGGATGTGAGAATGAAGAGAACAAACAGGTCTGTCCTTGAGAGGGTCAAACCAAGTTTCTCCTCAGAGGCAAAGATTTTAAAGCTCTGTCTCATATACTTTGGGCATGTTGCCAGGTGCAACCTGTTGTTGGAGAAGAACATTGTGCTTGGAAGGGTGAAGAGTCAGCGCAGGACGGAAAAGCCCTGGATGAGATTGGGATAGTAACTGGGGTAATGGGAGTAGATGTGTTGGAGACAGTGAGATTGGCTCAGGATAGGGCAGGTTTCATAGCTATTGTAAATATGTATCAATGGTACATAACAACAATCATGGGTGTGAAACTTAAATATTCTAGAAAGTAAGGAGAGGTTTAGAAACATAGTACTAGGGATATTATAGCTAATGTTAGATGGATCTTGATTCAAAGCAAAGAGTACCAGAGGAATGTTTATCTGTGTTTCATTGACTATGCAAAGGCATTTGAGCGTGTGGATCACAACAAACTGTGGCTAATTCTGAGAAGAATGGGAATCTCAAAACACTTGATTGTGCTTATGCAAAACTTATACTTGGACCAGGAGGCAGTCATCAGAACAGAGGAAGGAAACACTGCATGGTTCAAAACTGGAAAATGTGTATGCCAGAGATGTGTTCTATCTCCATACCTTTTCAATTTATATACAGAACAGATTATCTTGAAGGCTGGGCCCTATGAGGAGAAATGTGGCATCAGGAGAGGAGGAAGACTCAACAGTCTGTGTTATGCAGATGACACAACCCTGCTTGCTGCAACTGAGGAGGACCTGAAGTGCTTGGTCAAGAAGGTCAGAAGGTCAAGAACTTCAGCCTTCAATATTGATTGAATCTCAAAATCAAGAAAACAAAGATTCTCACCACTGGGCTGATTGGCAGCATCATGATAG
>NW_006400010.1:1274743-1277866 GCF_000299155.1 Elephantulus edwardii
GATCAACACTCTTGGTCCCAGCAGCTAGGAAATCATAAGATAAATTGCATTGGGAAAGTCTGCGGTCAGGAACTCCTCCAATGTCCTGAAGAGCAACAATGTCAGTCTGGAGACTAAGGTGTGCCTGATCCAGGCCATATTCTTTGCAATAACTTGTTTTGCATCAGAAAGCTGGACAATGACTAGGGATAATAGAAAGAGAATTGATGCCTTTGAGCTGTGGTGCTGGAGAAGAATATTGAATAAACCATGGATTGTTAGAACAAATGGGTTTGTCTTAGAGAGGTTTAAACCAGGCTGCTCCTTGGAGGCAAGGATTCTGCAGCTTTGTCTGACCTACTATCGGCATGTTGTAAGGAGAGACCAGCCCTTGGCGAAGAGCATCGTGCTTGGAAAGGTGGCGGGACAGTGCAAGCAAGGAAGACCATCAATGAAATTAACTAATTCAGTGCCTGGGATAATGGGGCTAGGTGTGTCAGAGACAATAAGATTGGCACAGGATAAAGCAGGTTTTAGGGCTTTTGTACATAGGGTCACTATACATCTCAGGTGACTCAACAACATATAACAACAAAAACAAATTATATATCAACTTTCTCTGATGATCATGAGCTCCTTGCAATCAGGACCATGTCTTTAAATAAACTGGATATAGAGCTTTACCTTCAGTACATTCTTGGTACATTTAATTATAAAAGATATTATCTTACTATACTTTCCAGGAGCATATGGTCCACAACAATACTGTACAGATCAATTTACTGATTTAATAAATATCATTTATAAAATTATGCACATACTGTTTTAAGAGTTTGATGATACAAAGAGAAAAGATTCATAGTTTTTACCTTTAAGGAAATTACATAGTCTTATGGAAATAATTGTACTTAAATAAGTAGAAGACAAAGCAGAAAATAAGTACTATGTGAATAGTATAATGATTCACATCTAACAGTCCAAAGGAAGAAAGATATTATTGCCTTGGGGGTCATGGGAGAAGATTTTATGGAGGTAGTGGCATGAAAGTGAGCTCTAGGGAGGTAACAAGATGTTAAAAGGAAAGCTTCAGCTGAGCCATATTCCAGAGTGATGTGTTGGAACAAAATGCACTTTCAAAGTGGGTGGTGAAGTGGAGCCAGAGGAATAGTAACTCTGTAATTGTCACCTATCTCGGTGGCATAAAGGAATAATGATTTGGAGATTAGGAAGATTTTTTAAAAATTTATTTTAGAGTTGTTGTTCAAGTTCAAGCTCATTGCTGTTGAGTCTGAACCTTCTCACAGCTGACCTTCCAGTGGGTTTTCAGAGGCTGTGAATTACACTAGAGATTGTCCATCCTTCTCCCATGGAACAGTCACGGATTTTTGAACCCTGCCTTTGGTTGGAAACACAGTGCCCCACACACTGGATCATGAGAGCCCCCTTAGGTGCCCTCAAGTCAGCTCCCACTGATGACACCTCTAGGTACAATGAGGGAAACACTGCCTGATCCTGTGATTTCCTCACAATCTCTGCTGTGCCCGAACCCATTGTTGTAGCCTCTAGTTCAGTCTGTCTCACTAAGGACCTTGTTATTATTGACCTTCTACTTTACCAAGCACAAAATACTAACACACTCCTTGAGAAAACTCTTGGGGATAAAGAACTCTGTCCTTTCCGTGCAAGAGAAAGAAGGAAAAATGTGTGCTTCTTTCTTTAAACCAAAGGCCAAGACTTTGGTGAAGCCATCTGCAGAGTTTAACATCAGTTTCTCACCATTTAGGGGACACAGGACCCTGAAGACTTAATCATACTTGAGAAATCTAATCTTGAAGGGCTGAAGTGTGGGGAAGCAACAGCATTTGCAGAGTTTGTCTGGGCAAAGGTTGTTTTCCATTTACTACATATGGTCAGTCCATGGGGAAAGGAAGTTGATGTGGTGTTTCTTAACTCCTGACCAAAATAACCTCCTGTCAGGTTGAGAGGTCTCAGAAGAAGAAAACAGAAGAGGACTGTTAGAAGCTAAAATATGGATTGCCCAATAAGCAAGGGAAACATGGATTTATTTGTGTTTATTTACTAATCTGTAGTAGACAATTTCACGTGCATTTCAGTCACATCATCCAATCAACCTTGCTAATTACATCTCTGTCAGTGATTTTAATTTTCAAAAAGGTTGTGGTTCTGTGGATGGTACTGTGGGGCTTGGAAAGAAACAGATGCCAGCCATATGTAGAAGAGAAGTATCTGATGTGGTGAAACAAATTCAGGGCACATTTTACCAAGGGTGCCAAAGAGTGAGGGATGTCCCCCAGTAGAGTAGCTGACATTAAACATCTGCAAGGTCCAGAGAGCACTGACTTGATCACCCTCCTGGTATATAAGAATTAAGATCTTTACTAACTCCCCTTCTTTTCTCCTTTCCTAAGTCCCAGACCCTAGAGAGGTCTGAAACAAGCTGGAAGAAAAGGATCAAGAGGGGAAAGAGAATATACCAAGGACTCCTGTCGCCTGCCTTCCAATTTCAGGCTTCTTACCTGTGCCCAGGGAGCTATGCTGCCATAGATTATAGTGTGTCCTGCTGCTACCTAAAGGCTGAGGATTTCTGACTGCTTTAATCCACCCGTCATCCTTTGGGAGAAAATAGTCTCCTCTCCTTGGGATTTACAGCCTCAGAAACCTGATAAAGGGTCACTATAAGACAAAACAGTGTCTTATAGAGTGAGTTTGAATTTTGTGACAAGCAAACCTGATGCCACTTGATTTGATGAGAGGTTTTATTGGATTTTTTTCCTTCCCTCAGTGACAAGGAAATAATACTCCCTTTGTGCAGATTTAAAGAGATAGTGGGAAGCAGAAATGAATATAAGATTCCATCTTACCAGTAGTTGTGCTTGTTCGAGTGAGACAAACATTATAGTTAGAGATAGGAAAAATGTACTCAAATAGAGGAATAAAGGTAGACAGATGCAAGGTCTTTTCAGAAGAAGCACATAGATAAAGACATCTATCGCAGAAAAAAAAGCATAGTGGCAAAGAGACAAATAGGAAGCTGATGTCAGTGACTAAGAGTCTTTTAAATAATAGAGTAATATGTCAACATTTATTTCACATCAAAAAACGTATTGCGATGGGAAAGTCTGC
>NW_006400010.1:1278384-1281562 GCF_000299155.1 Elephantulus edwardii
TAATGCATTATAATTATAAATATTCCTATGTGTAAGTAAAGTGTGAATATATGGAAATACATACATTAAGTATAAGTTATCATTCTATTAGGGAGCTCCAGTTGCTTAGTGTTAAGGAGTTGTGTTGTCAACCCAAAGATATAAAGTTCAAACTCACCAGCTTCTCCATGAGAGAAAGATGGACAATTGACTTTTGTGCAAGTTGATATCTCTGAAAACCCACTAGAGAGTTAGCTATGAGTCAGTTCTGACTCAATAGTACACAACAACATTACCATCTTATTAGTTCTGCTCAAAATAAAACAAGCAAAATATAATTGAGGCTAAAAATGAAATAAAATTATAATTTTTTAAAAAGATTCTTAAATGTATCCTTATTGGTGAATGTTACATGCCTTGTTCAGCAGCATAATCATGTACACTGGAAATCTACAGATAGTATGATGCTGACCAGATTTCAGCGAGCTTCCAGAGTAAAATGAGCTAGGAGGAAAGGCCTGATAACGTATTTCAGCCAACCAATGGAAACAAAATGACCTAATCTGTAGTCAATCATGGGACATCACAGAACCAGGAAGCACTTTGCCTCATTGTCCATGGGGTCACCTGAAGCAATGCAGCAGCAGCTAACATTTCCAATGGCAGTGCAATGCTGTCATCACTGGATTGTGAGAAATGTTCTTGTTGCTGAGAACTGCTTTTCTGAATCAATGAAATGATAGAGTTAGCTATCAAACTCAAACTCATTGCTGTTGAATCAGTGACCCTCCAGGGGATGTTCAGATGGAAAATGACTGATGGCAAGACACCTTTTTTCCATGTAGCAGCTGGTCCAAACAATGCAATTCTTTACCCACTCAGCCACTAGAGTACAGCTATAAAGTTTCTCTACATTTAAACATCTTTTCTCTGACCCAATACCTTTAATCAATTCCATCTCTAGGTTAATAACTCTTAGGGTTAGGAGGAGTAATGTGTTATTTCTTTTCCAGGACAAATTTAAAAAAACAAAATTTGACAATTAACCTTTTTTTTTTTGTTTCAAAGAAAGTATTTTTATTTGTCTTCATCTCTCTGTCTCGTCTTTTATAAGTGAAGATTCTAATGCAGACACAATATCAAGATCAATATGTTCTGCTCATGTTCCACTTGTTAGAAAGTCTTGGTAATAAAAAGAATTATGACTGTTCTTGCATTAGAGGGTTTTCTTTGCTGGTTGTTATTTTCATCTTGTTTTTTAAGATTATAGAAGCATAGATACTGCTTTCTAAATAAGCCCACCTATATCTGAGTCAAAATTTTAATAAAATATGTCTCAAGATTAGTAACCAAGTGATTCTGATCTCTGATTTTTTTTAAAAAAACCAAACACCTCAAAACCCTCCAACAGCCTCACAACAACATAAATATCAATGTCTCAGTACTTTAAAAAGTATGGAATATTGAAGTAGAGAAATACTGAAAACTGATATTGTAAATCAATCTGTGAGTAAGTGGGTGCTGATAAAGATGTTTAAAAAGGAAATTACAGGGAGCTCTGGTGGCCTAGTGACAAGTAGCTGCACTGCAATCCTGAAAGTACACAGTTTGAATCCACCAGATGCTCTGCTGGAGAAGGAAGGGCAATCTCCTTTTGTGACAATCAAATCTGATTTGATGGTACATAATAAGGGGGGAAATTAAAAAAATTGTAAAACTGGAAATGACAAACTTGTATAGACACAGACATCCCTTTTAGAGTTGTAACAGTTGTAGACATATTAAGCCTATTTTCCTTGGCCAAAAAGTCAGCGACTTTGACATAAATCAACAACAGTGCACCTGAGATGTTAATGAGGGGAGGATTATGAGGAAAGGCATGACTTCATCTGTTGTCCCTTTGTCTTCCATGTACCATTTCCCCCAGTAAAAATAGCTCTCTCCATTTCTGTTGATAAGTTGTCTGCACTTTCACATACATAGTTCATGTTTTTGCTTTTATGCTTGTAGAGAGTCAGGAGATGTGTTGATTTTCCCTTCAGACCCAAAGACAGCTTGGAATGATCTCTTTAGAAATGAAAATGATGTTCCATTTCTGGCTAGTGAAAGTCCCTGAGTAGCACAACTTATTTGTCCTCAACTGGTAACCAAAGGGTAGGTTGGAAATTTCAATTTACCTAGTGGCACTACTAAAAAAATAGGCTTCACCTTCTTTTGTAAGAATTATAGTCAAGAAAAATCTTATGGAACAATTTTACCCTGTAACAGATGTGAAATCTCTCCAAATTCGCAATAAGAAAAACAAAACGAACAACAAATCACTTCAGACTGGTGATTCTGAGGCTCAGAAATTTAGCCTGTATAGGAAAAACAGATCTTCAGAATGATCTGGACTAACATTATGGACCATACAGACCAGGCACACAACAGAAGATCCCAGATAGAAAGGGAGAAATATAGACCAAAACTCGAAAAGACTCAACCTGCTGGACCTATAGAGACTAGAAGAATCTCCAGTACTGTGGCTCTATCATTTGACCTGGACACCAAAGCCACTTCCAGAAGTCATCTTTCAGCAAAATAATGGATTGGCTTAAATAAACACTACTCACTATGAAGAATTTGCTCCCAACTATGTTAGGCAAAATGGTTAACATTTACCCAAAAGCAAAAAAAGAAAAGGGAAGGAGGGGGAAGAAATCTAGATTAATGAGAAATTACTAATAGAATCAGAATGTTAAGTTTGCTGACATATTATGAAAATCATAACTAATCTCATGGGACAGGTTGTTTAATGAGAACTTAATTTGCTGTGTAAGCTTTCACCTAAAATGAGAAAATATTTTAAAAAAGGAAATAGATGTTAAGTCCAGACAGGGGGGCCAAGAGGGAGAATGAAGTATTCAAAGAATACACATGCCCACAAGAAGAGTGAACAGCCCTGCCCACCTAGCAGAACTAAAGAATGAACCTTAAATCACAATGTAATGTCCCTCCTTAAAAAATGGATAAATTATGTATACTGCATTGAAACCAATGAGGGAGAGAACAGTTTAAAAAGAATATATTTTAGGGCATTATGATTATCATAAGAGTTTGGAATGAAGGTTGCAGAGTGGAGTATACTCAGGGTGAGGGTGGGAGGGTACGTTGGGATTATATACCAATGAAGGAGTTTTTCTTTTGCTTTTAAAGAAGA
>NW_006400010.1:1281662-1283037 GCF_000299155.1 Elephantulus edwardii
AAGTGCAACAATGAATGAATGGAAATCCACAATCTCTGTAAATGTTCATTGAAATGAATAATAATAATTTTTAAAAAGGAATTTATAAAAAGACTCATAAAAACCCTCCCCTATACCCTTAAGGTGTGACTTCCCCATTCTGCATCTTCAGAATGAGTAACCTCACCCAGGAGCTCCCCTATCCCCCCCTTTAATAAAACTGTGTTAAGCTCGTTCTCTCTGATTCCTTCATTAAGTCCACTAACCAAACATCTGGTGCACAAAACCCGGGAGATGACTTAAGGTGCTGCACTACTATCTTAAGGCAAGTGCTGGTATGCCTTACTCTCTTAAACCAGCCCATGCAGTGTCAAGATGCTTGAACAGTAAAGTCCCGCTGCTCTCCTTCCCTGTTCTGTGTGTGTAACTGCTTACTGGACCTCTACCCCTTTTGTCTTTCTGATCCCAATATTCCCCCACCCTTTTTCAACTGGAGACTCCTGAAGTTAGACCCAATTGACTTCCAGGCATTTCAAGCCTCTGTTCTAGGATTTCCAGCCTTCCAGACATTCTGAACTCCCATGAGAAGCTAGATCTGTTTCACTGGACTTCTGTCTGTACATACCCAAAAATCACAGATCTGCATCAGAAGTTCAACCAGAAATGCAAAGTGTTTCTCCCAGGCTATTGATTGTGCTATTTATAGCCTCTCTATCTGAGGCTCTCGGTTTCCAGCAGATGCCCTAGAATCTTGGTTTCCTCACCCACAGATCTGAGCACCATGTCAAATGTGAAATAGCCAAAATGTCTAGGCCCCCAAGGGACAGTCCCTTGGGCTGCCTTCTCTAGAATCTCTCACACTTCAGTCTAGCTGAAGACCTCTGTCTCAAGAGACCAATTCATTTTCTGTAACCAAGCAGCCACAATACCAATTAAATAACGACTCTTGATGGCCTAAGAATAGAACCTTTAGTTTGAGATCTTGACAATTTCTGCCAGTAGACTTAAAGAAGCCTTTCATTTCACTCCTGTGTCCCTCTTCTGTCCCCCCACCCCCTGCATCTCTTCCAAAAAGCCCAAATTTGCTCCAAAGCTGGATCCCTTTGTCTGACCATTACCATGCACCCCCACCCATTCTATTCCAATCAATTCAGACTCAGCCATTCATACCCCACCTCTTACATCATCTGTTGCCAGGCACTGCAGAATCCCACCAAGCTGAATTATTTTGTTCCCCAATTGTTCCACCAACCTTCTACTCTGACCAGTCCAGACTTCCCATCCAATCCTTACCAAGTCTCTCCTATGTCCTCTTCTTAAATTATAGGCATTTAAAGCCCCATTCAAGTTCTCTCTCTCTCTCTCTCTCTCTCTCTCTCTCTCTCTCTCTCTCTCT
>NW_006400010.1:1290117-1292627 GCF_000299155.1 Elephantulus edwardii
GCATGTGAAATCAGTGAGATTGTTCTGTAGTTTCCATATTCTGTTGGGTCACCTTTCTTTGGGATAGGAACAAATATCGATCTCTTCCAGTCAGTCGGCCAAGTGGTTGTTCTCCAGATTTCTTGGCACAACTTGGTGAGCACGTCCAGGGCAGCATCTGTTAACTGAAATATGTCAATTGATATATCATCTATTCCTGGAGCCTTATTTTTTGCCATTTCCTTCAAAGCAGCCTGAACTTCTTCTTTCATCTCCATAGGCTCTTGTACTATGTACCTATGTACAATACACATAAGCAAAGAATATGTTCTAGATGCCAACACCCAAGTACAGGTCTCCAATGACATTCTCCAAGCTGAGCAGACAATGATAGAACAAGTTTCTAGAGAGCCACAAACTATGCAGTTCCTGACCTGGGTCCAAATTATCCAGAGCACCTTATGATTCCTTAACCAAAGTCAATCAACCTTTCCCATTGTTTACTGTGTGCCTCTTTATAGTGACCTTTACTAGCAGCAGTACCAATCAATTTCTCTAGACCACACTCCAGCAAAACACCTGAAGCCATTCTATCAGCCCAAACTGAGTGCTCCACCGTTCCAGGACACATTGCCTTCTGAGAACCAGAGCCTAATAAGCAGACTAAGCCCTCTCACATCTGGCACCCTCTGCAATGGACACAGGAATTGTATACACAGTGTTAGCATAAACAAGCACACTATGGCTGAACCAGGAAACACTTTTAGTGTACTGAGAATCTATACAGAATTCTACCACAAAAAGACCCTGTTTCTCTCTAACTGCCGTACCTCAGATCACCTTGTACAGCGAATCTGAATTGACTTGGCTTCTCCTTGCTCTCTGAATTAAAAGAGCAGCATTTCTGCCAGTCATGGTTTGATTCGGTCTAGCCTCCCTCCAATGTTAGCTGACATCGCTGGCACAGGTTGTTCTCCAAAGTTAAAAACTCTAGATCTCCTGACTACCAAGAAAGAAAGCACCTGCTTATTCCTTAAAAAGGAGTGTTGTTACTATATAAATAAATCAAGACTAGTAAAACCACAAGCCTTCTCCCAAATTGGCTCAAAACCCCATTTCTTGCCTAAATTCTTTCTTTTCTAAGATGAATAGTAATCATAAACATGTTGTTATTAATCACTCTATGTCTTTTTAAGTTCTTATTAGACAGGATCAAGGAGATTACCTACTTAATTCTCCCCTGGCCACTAATCCTAGACCAACTCACACCAGCCTTTTAGCCCTCAGATCTTTGGCCCTGTTCAGCAGCAAGTAGCTAGAATAAAGATACATCACTCTGTTTTATCACTAAAGAGGCTGGTATGTTAAGTCCAGACAGAGGGGCAAAGAAGGAGAAAGAAAAATTCAAAGAATACACACATCAACAAGAAGAGTGAACAGCCCCACCCACCTAGCGGAACTAAAGGATGAACCATAAATCACAACGGAATGTTCCTCCCTAAAGACTCTGTTATAAAAACCCTCCCCAATACCCTTGAAGGTGTGACTTTCGCATTCTGCATCTTCAGAATGAAGACCCTCACCCAGGAGCTTCCCTATCTCCCCCTTTAATAGAGCTGTGTTAAGCTTTCTCTTGTTCTCTCTGATTACTTCCTAAGTATGCTAACCTAACTGGACTCTTCATACTGTGTGGTGGAGAGAGGAAAACTGCTATAGCTATTGTGTAACCCATTGTTTAAGGGCAAACTAGGAGTCACCAAAAAGTTCTTGGATAAAGTTGAAAGAGCGAATGATGGAGCTGGAAGCCAAAGAAAGCAGTATTACCTAAGCTTTTACCCAGCTAAGTCAGTTCTAAAATTTTCTAGTAGGTAGACTTCTTCTTGTTGTTGTTGTTGTTCTTTTTAAGTGCTGTGGAGTCAAACATAACTCATAATGGCCCTATGAACAAAAGACCTGAACCCTGTTTTATAACTATCATTGTTTCTCTAAGTGCATAGAATTTCCAGAGGCATGTTGTTTAGGATGTGGATGTCACTCCTTCTTCAAAGTCTATCTTAATCTGGGAGCTCCAACAAACACTGTCCACCATGGCTAACTATTATGGCATTTGACACACCAGTGGCACAGTGTTCAGCATCACAGCAACACCAGGCAACCTCAGTACAGTAAACTGACAGACCAGTGCTATACCTCTTAGAAGAATGTTAGTCCCAAACACAATTTTTTTTATTAAATTTAATGGACATTTACAGAGATTTTGGGTTTCCATTCATTCATTGTTGCACTATTTTCTCTACCCTGCCCCCCAACTTTGTTCCTCTTTTTTTCCCCCTTGAAAGTCTGTTTGAATTGTCCCATTGCCACAGTGCTTGTCAAAGCCAGTTCTGATTAATCTCCTTTGTCAGTGTGTCCTTTGCCATTCTCTATCACTCCTCGCTGAGAGAGACTTCACCCTGATTCATAAGGAAAAGGGGACAGTGTATTCTCTTAGCTACTTCCTGCTGAAAAGGGACACTGTAGGTTTCAGGGTG
>NW_006400010.1:1292727-1299857 GCF_000299155.1 Elephantulus edwardii
CTCTCTCTCTCTCTCTCTCTCTCTCTCTCTCTCTCTCTCTCCTACAGCTTCCTGTCTCTCTCTGTGTGTCAAAACTGCTTTAAGTTCACTCACTTTTAATCTTGCAGGCCCCATACAGTTTCTGTTTCCCTACCTCAGCCATATGTAAATGTAGCCTCACCACAGGAAGCCCTTTCCAATTCACACACACACACACACCTGGACTCAGCACCTCCCCGCTTCCCTCTACTCCAGCCCGTCCGAGACCCAGCCTGGAAAACTTTTCCATTCTCTGCTTCTCTCCTTTCCCCTCTCTTTTTTCATCCCATTCAGATTTCTAGTTAGAAGAAAGTTTTCTGCAACTAAAATATCACTCTCTACCAGTGGCCCCAAACAAAAACACACAGGCAAATTCTCTAAGCCTCTCTGCTCCCTCCTCCTCCCCACTCGCATGTCAGCTCAAGCAAGCTACTCTTCCTCCATCCTGCTAAGTTCCCCAGGCAGAAAGGATTATCAAAAGAGCAAGTTCTCACCACCACCCAGCAACATACAGAAAAGGTTGGAAATGGCCTCCAAACACCCCATTGAAGACCTGGGAAACATGGCCTTTAAAATTGTAATGCCTGAGAGGAATAGACTGAAGCCAGTAAAAAGACTCATACCTGGCAGAAAATGAATCTGCAAGTTCAGGCTTTACTTACTGCCTTGTGACCAACAGCAACGAAGGGTCAGAAAACACTTGCTCATTCAAAGAGCCTGTTAACATCCTGGTGCATGCTTCAAATATGGCAAAGAGGGCCACTGGGCTAGCAATTGTCCTAACCCTAGCCCTCCAACATGGCCTTGCCCCGTCTGTGGGACAGTGAGTTATTGAAAGTTTGATTGCCCCTCAGCGTCTAGTCTTGGTAGAACAGTCCCTCTACCAGACCCAGTCCCTATCCTAGACGACCTTCTAGGCCTAACTGCTGAAGATTGAAGATGCCCAGGTTTGATGACTCCCATCACCCTTCAGGTAGCAGGTAAGCCAATTTCCTTCCTGGTTGACACGGAGGCTACATTTTCAATACTCCCTTACTTGTCAGTTCCTGTTTTCCCTTCCCAGGTCTCAGTAATGATGCTTGATGGCTTCTCTTCTACGCCTCTTGCCACTCAACCTCTCCTCATTACCCTCAACAAATGGGTACTCACCCATTCTTTTCTAATTATCCCTACATGCCCAATTTCATTACTAGGTAGGGATCTCCTGTCTAAAGACTGTGTTTCACTGGGAGTCAAGTGAACCTAGTTCACATGACCAGCCTCTAGTTCTATCCCTCTTAGAGCTCCTTCCCTCTGTGGCCTCCCCATATTACCTCTACCACCAGATGTTGTCAATCCTGTGGTATGGGATTTTTTTCACCACATCTGTAGCCTTTCATTACCAACCTGTTCTCATTACTCTGAATGACCTCTTTTCCTGCTTGACCCCAATTCCCTGTCTTTGCACAACACCGCAGAAGTTTAAAACCATTATTATTCTCCTACTTTCCAATGAGCTTCGTATCCCTTAAATAAGTTAATGACCTTTTATTGTGCAGTCTCTCCTACCAACTTTCACAAGTTCACACTATTCAACTTCTTAACTTCCTGGCCTCCAAGGGGTACAGGGTATCCCCTTCCAAGGCACAACTGTCTCTCCTCACAGTCACGTATCTCGGTTTTCAAGTGACCCCCCACCACTAGAAGTTTAACGGTCAATCAGCACAGAGCCACTGAAAGCCTCCAACCACTTTATCAGTTTCCTTAGACACTGAATTCCCAACTTTTCCTTACTAGCAAAACCTCTTTATAATATGGCAAAAGCCACCCCACAAAGTCCCCTATATTTACCCCATAGAGTTAGAGGGTCTTTTCTCAAGCTCTAATACATCCTTCTACAGTCTCCACCCCTTTACCACATTCCTCTAAATCCTTCCACCTGTGCACTGATTAAAAACAAAATATTGCTGTCAGAATTTTAGTTCAGCCCCTAGACCCATCTTTACTGCCATTACATACCTCTCTAAGCAGCTTAATATCACCCAGAGGTGACAACTCTGCTTATGAGCTCTAGCAGCCATAGCTCTCCTCACTAAAGAAGTGCTGAAATTCACCTTGAGAAGTCCCCTGCAGGTCTTCTCAAGCCATAGACTTCGAGATCTACTTTCAGACCATTTTCTATCCTTACTTCCTCCTGGGAAGATACAGGAACTCTATCTACTTTTCTTTGAAAACCCTGATATATCTCTTTCTCTCAATCACCATCCCTTAATCCAGCCACACTACTGGCTCTTTACTTCCCTCCCTATCTGACCAGCCCATTGCAAATCCATATCATACTCTGTAGACAGCAGCTCTTTTATGACCTCTGAAAGTTACCGTCAGGCAGCCTATGATGTAATATCCATAAGCAAGGTGTGGGAAGCAGCAAAATTCTTGAGAGCACGACCTCACAAAAAGTTGAGCTTCACCACAAGATAAAGGTAAACAACCCAATTGAAAAATGGGCACAGTATACGAACAGACACTTCACCAAAGAAGACATTCAGATGCCAAACCAACACATGAAGAAATGTTCAAAATCTCTAGCTCTAAGAGTGATGCAAATAAAAACAACTATGAGATATCATCTCATCCCAGTAATAATAGAAAATTTAACAGGACAGCAAGCAACAAATGCTGGCAAGGCTGTGGAGAAACCAGAACACTTATTCACTGTTGCTAGGAATGTAAAATGGTGCAACTACTATGGAAGGCTGGCAGCTATGAAGTTGATGATAGCTTTGGTGAACGTGGCACTAAATCTTAGCATAAACATGGATAATACACAAAGACAGTATGAAGCAGAATGAAATAAAATGATTGGAAAATGAGCCAATGAGAGGCTAGAACGCCTGCTACAAAAGCGGAAAGAGGTAAACTTCAATAGTAAACATTTTTGTTACAAACTTATAACCACTAATTATAGCATCATTTATAATTTATTTATATTTAAACATTTATAATTTGAGTTATTTATGTGTTAAACTTGAAAGTCTTTAAATAAAAATGCATTACAATAATACTTTCAATATATTTCCCTATCTATGCAGATGAGTAGAAAATAATATTGAACTTGAGGAAGTCTGGGATGTAGTCGTCTTGAGCTGTCTGCCTCTAAGTCAGTCAGTTAAATTCTCCAAGTCTTAGTTTTGTTTATCATAACTGTGAAAATCTCTTCTAGGTACCTCACTCAGCTTGTTGTCATAAAAAAAGACTGTTCACTTAGGTGAAATTACCTTGAAAAATACAGTATACGCTATTAATAGCTTCTATATCTGGTTGATTTCTTCCTTTCCTTTCCCTTATATTTTTAATACATTGGGAAATGCGTGATTACCATTAACTTGTTTGTTGTTTCGTTCTGTACCATTGAGTTAGAACTGATCCATAGCTGACCCTCTGGTGAGCTCTCAGAGGAAGTTAATTGCATGGGAGGAGATTGACCATCCTTCTCCTGCAGAGCGTCTGGTGTGTCGAACCATGTGTCTTTGGGACTGCAGTGTAGTTTCTTGGCACTAGGACACCAGAGCTCCCTACTAAGTTCAAACTGAAGGACAATAAGGGTTTTTTTTCAGCATTGTGCTAAATAATAGTAATGAAATGCTCCTGATGCTTTATTTGTAATTTAAAGCCTTCCTTCACTGATGTATTAACATACTTTGCAATCTTATAATTGTGATGTTGAGTTTAATATCTCTGTTTTTTTATTTTTTAAATTTTATTCATTATTTTTTGGGGGTGTGTGTGTACCATCAAATAGAATCTGACTGGTACAGGAGGAGATTTCCCCTCCTTCTCCAGCAAAGCATCTGGTGGATTTGAACCATGTACCTCTGGGATTGCAGTGCAGCTTCTTGTGAGTTTAACTTCTTTTTTCTCTTTTTTTTTTTCGAGTTTAACTTCTAATAGTCAAGGTCAGATGTTTCAGAAGGAAGCAGGAGTGGCATCCACTTCCTAAACAACATGCCTCTGGAAAAGCTATGACCTTTGATAAACGTCGATAGTTGTAGAGGGGCTTCAGGCCTTTTGTTCACAGGGTCGCTATGAGTCATGCTCGACTCGAAGGCAATCAACAACAAAAACAACTATGAAAAGCAGTATGGCACTTTCTCGAAAAGTTGCAAATAGAAATATCATTTGACTCAGCAATTTCACTACTAGGAATATACCCTAAAGAAACCATAACCGTCACCCAAGCAGATATATGAACACCCATGTCCTTGCTCACAATAGCAAGGAGTTGGAAACAACCCAAGTGCCCATCAACAAACGAATGGATAGAGAAGCTGTGGTATATTCACACATGGAATACTACGCTGCATTGAAAAACAAAGAATTCATGCAGTATTATTAAAAATGGGTGACCCTGGAGGACATTATGCTGAGGGAAATATCTCAGTCACAAAAGGACAAATACTGCATAGAGTCACTGCTGTAAGACGGGACTGACTTTGGAGTTGGGGGGAGACTGAGAAAGACGGGATATATTATGTATACTGCACTGAAACAGATGAGGGAGAGAACTGTTTAAAAGAGATATGTGATTAGGTGTTATTGTCATGACAAGAGTCCAGAATGAAAGCTGAACAGTAGTGTGCACTGGCCGGGGGTCGGGGTGGGGGTGATTGTAGAACAATGAAAGACTTTTACTTTTCAAAGAGAAGAGAAACTGGGGCCAGGGGTGGGCAGGTAGAAAAGTGCAACAATGAATAAATGGAAATCCAAAGTCTCTAAATTGTCATTAAAATGATTAATAATAATAAAAGAAAAAGTGGAAAAAAAAGTTGAGCCCTACATCTAGCTAGAGGTCTGACTGTCAACACTTAAACAGATACTAAATATGCATTTTAATCACTCATTGCCACTCTGCTATCTGGTGTGAATGAGGCTTTGTAACAACATAAGGTTCACCTATAGTTAATAGCAAGCTGATCATTCTCCTGTTAAAAGCTCTTCAACTGCCCAAGCAGGTTGCTATAATTCACTGCAAAGGACATCAATCAAATTTTTCCCTTATCACCAAGCGAAACAACAAAGTAGACCATATAGCAAAAACTATTGCCTTGCAACCATAACAACAGCAGCAACAAGCAACCCCCATGCTGTTTTTCACTACTTCAGATTTTCATCAAAAATACACTATGGAAGAAAAGCAGTCTTTCCTCCAGAAGGAGGCCACCTAACTCCTAATGGATGGATCATGGTAAATGGCAAAGCAGCGTTGCCTCAAAAACAAGAAGCAGATATTGTAACGCAGGTGCATCAGTCCTTACCTATAAGAGCAGAAGCTCTTTTTAAATTCCATCAATGTTTTTTTCATTCCCCTTCCTTAACCTGGACTCTTGAATTAGTGCAGGACACATGCCTTATTTGTAAAGTAGTAAATACTCAGGGGAATATCCAGCCCACACGTCTGACACATCAACTCTGAGGCCACATGCCTGGACAAGATTAGCAGATTGGTTTCACACATACGCCGACCCACAAAAAAAAAATCTCCTAACTCTAGTAGAAACCTTCTCCAGATGGTTTCTCCCCATCCGGAGAGAAACAGCAGATGAAGTCGCTGAGGCCTTACTCCAGCATATCATCCCCAGGTTTGGCCTCTGTACTTCTATACAATCAGACAATGGTCCTAAAGTCACCCAGCAGGTATCCTCTAGTTTAGGTATCTGCTGGAAGCTGCACATACCATATCACCCCCAGTCTTCAGGCAAAGTAGAGCGCATGGACTCATTAATTCTCATCTTACTAAACTGACTATTGAGTAACCAAGGTCTTGAGTTGACTTATTTTCTATTGCCTTAGCCCATACCTTAGCAACACCCTGCTCCCTGTCCTTCCTGAGTCCCTTTGAACTAATGTACGGCTGACTGTTACTGCTAAACCATAACTTACCCACTAAACCTCCTCTTTTAGCTTCGTACCTTCCTTATCTCTCCCTCTTCAGACAATTACTTTGGGAACATGTAGACTGTTGCATACCTAAACCCTCTTCTGAAAGTCTACACCAAACCACTGACGTTGTTCCAGGAGACATTCTCATCCAACAATGTGCGCCCAAACCTCTCCAGCCACACTGAGATGGACCCTGTACAGTTATCTTAATTAACACCAACAGCAGTTAAGGTCATAGGTAGCCACCATTGGCACCACCTCTCTCAGGTCAAACATGCTTCCCTCACTAAGTGAGTTTCCTACATCTCTCAAATGGTGGGTTCCTCTACTCTTTGCTTCAGTCAACACTCAAGCCCTAGAGAAACTTCTACACAGCAGTCTACTCCAACAACACACCTCATTGGCTCAGCAGACTGCTCTCAACAAAGATACCAAACAGCAACCATTATTTCAATATCACCTAAGGCAGTTTCATCTTATAGATGACCCTTTGTTTGCTCCTTTATGACCAAGTCCACCCATCCTATCAAAAGTGGCCAGAAAAATAGGGAAGTTGTCCATATTAGTCATGTAAGATCCATGACATTTATAATACCAAAGTTTGCTATTGAACAAGGAAATGTCTACATTTTCCCCCCACAAGTAATAATTTTTATTTGTAATTATTAAAAGTCTGAATTTTAAGCATATTCTTGAACTGGTGGCTCATAGCCATCAGCTCGTTCAACTTTAGCACCTGTCTCATCTCCAGTAGCTTTTCCAGAGCTACCACCTTCACCATGAAGCTCCATGAGTTTGCCCAATTCAAACTTGGGCTTCTTGAGCAGTTTTACTTTCCTAACAAACACATCATGGAGACGATAAATAGACTGGCAAGCCTTTTCTATGTCTTTTCCAGTGCTGTCTGGAATCAATTTATTGACGACCTCTTTCAAGACATTTGTTTGCACCTCTAAGGTCATTATTTCCGAAGCTTCTACCCCTGGAATGCCAGGTGACACTCTAGGGTTAAAGGAAAACTATGTCGTACTGGATATAGTTCCTTGCCCACCAGCACAATAAACATGTTGTTGTTGTTGTTATGTGCCGTCGAGTCACTTGCGACTCATAGCAACCCTATGTACAACAGCCCTAAACTCTGCTCTGTCCTGTGCCAATCTCACTGTTTCTGACACTCCCATCCCAATTATCCC
>NW_006400010.1:1306012-1312974 GCF_000299155.1 Elephantulus edwardii
GAAGGTGTATCATGGAAGTGTTGCAGCCTAGAAGACACAAATTTAACTAACAAGTTAAAAGTACATGAGTCAAAAATTAAAAGCAATAATATTCCAAGTAGAGGTTCTAATGGTGGCACAAATCAAGTTATAGAGAGAAGGTAGTCATCATGTCTTCAGTCTTCCTTACTCATTGTCTAGTTTTTGTATATATACAAAGTGACTGAAAATACTATACTTTGGGCCAGGTGCCTTAGTCCTCAAAATGACTTTGCCTTTAAACATTTTAGAGAGGTCTTTTGCAGCAGATTTGCCTAGTGTATTATGTTATTTGATTTCTTGACTGCTGTTTCCATAGGCATTGATTACGGATCCAAATAAATGAAATTCTTAATAACCTCAATCTTTTTTCTGTTTATCATCATTTTGCTTACTTATTGACTCAGTTGTAAGGGGTTTTGTTTCTTTATGTTGATATGTAATCCATACTGAAGGCTGTAGCCTTTGATATTCATCAATAATGGCTTCAAGTTTTGCTTTCAGCAAGCAAGCTAGTGCTGTCTGCTTAACAAGTTGTTCATGAATGCCACTCCAGTCGCAATGTCACATTCTTCTTTATATAGTCTAGGATCTTATATTATTTGTTCAGCATACAGATTGGACAAGAATGGTGACGACCTTGACACAAATTTCCTTGTTCTGTTCAAATTATTGCTTCTTAGTCTGTGTATGGGTTCTTCACAAGCACAACTAAATCTGGAATTTCCATTCTTCACTATGTTATCCATAATTTGCTATGTCCTCCAAGGATGCTTTCTGTGTTGCTCATTCCCCTTCCCTTTGCATTATTGTAGTTGTTACATGTCATTGAGTCAGAATTGACTCATAGCTGATCCTAAAGTATGTTTTCAGAGGCTATAAATTACATGAGAGGAGATTACTCATCTCTCCTGTGGAGCAGCTGATGTATTCAAACTGCCTGCCTTTGGGTTGACATTATAATGCCTTATTACTAAGATGCCAGAGCTCCCCCCACCCCATAATCTTTTAATATTGCTGCTAAATAGAAAACCAATATTGACTTCTTTTTTCTTCAGTTATTTCAACTTGAGAAATGCCTAAGGTGTTCTTAGATGCTTCATGTTGTTGTTGTTGCTGATGTTCTTGCTAGGGGTGGTCAAGTCAACTACTACCATTCATAGTGACTCTATGACAAATGGATGAAAACCTTGCCCTCTCCTGTACTATCTTTACAATCTCTGACACGCTCAAGCCCAGTTACAGTCATGGTGTCAATCCATTTTTTTTGAAGGTAAGCTAGCTACTTCATGCCTTATCTCCCCTGTTTCAGATGTGTTTGTTGTTGTTGATTGTCTTTGAGTTGATCATGACTCATAGTGACCTTATGAACAAAAGACCTGAATCCCCTCTATAACCGTTGACATTTACCAAAGTTCATAGAGTTTCCGGAAGTATGTTGTTCAAGAATTGGATGATACTCCTGCCTCCAACTGCTTTAGATAGCCAACATTTATTTGCCCTTCCATAATAAACCAATTGGATCTGGTTTTAGCAATTAAAACAAGTCCACCAAAATACAACCTTGAAGCTATCCTGCCTAAATTTAAAAATCTTCTGCAGAATAGGTCTGAAGACTTGACCACTAATGAACAAAGACAAGATGAATTATGGGATGACATCAAGGATAGCACCCATGAAGAGAAGAAAAGGCCATTACAAAGACATAAGGAAAAGAAAACCCAGAATGAATGTCAGAAGAGATGTTGATAATTGCACTAGAAAGTCAAGCTGTGATGCTGGAGAAGAGTGTTGAATATACCATGGACTGCTAGGAGAACAAACAGGTTTGCCCTGAAGAGGGTGAAACCGGGCTGCTCCTTGGAGGAAAGGATTCTGAAACTTTGACATACTTTGGACATGTTGCAAGAAGGGACCAGTCCTTTGAGAAAGACATCATGTTTGGGAGAATGGAGGGACAGCACAGGAGAGGAAGACCCTTGATGAGATGGATTGATTCAGTGATTGGGGTAATGAGAGTGGGTGTGGCAGATAGTGAGGTTGGCACAGGATAGAGCAGGGTTTCAGAATTCTTGTACATAGGGTTGCTATAAGTCGTAAGCGACTCGATGGCACATAACAACAACAACAACAACAATCCCTGTGAAGTAGGAAGAGCTAGGGGTGCTGAAATTTTAGGCCAAATACTGATGTTAATACAAATTATTTACTGACTAGAAGCTTGAGTATGTCAGTTAACTACTATAAAAATCATGGTCCTTATCTGTTGAACGACCTATGCTGCCTATCTCATAGAGTTGTTGTGAGGATCAAATGAGAATGGATGTGAAAGATGTGTAATTGTTAAAGCATTATGGACTTGTTAGTCCTCTTTCCTTTCTTTTGGAAGACCTAAAGCCAGATGATACTTTACTAATAATTTTCTTCATTGATTCAGTGACACTATTAAGTAGTTGGTCTATTATATGTATTCTATCCATATTGTTAGAAAACTTTTCAACATAGAAAACAAAAAGAACCCAATGAAAGAAGAAAGAAAGAAAAAAGAAAGGTAGAGAGTTAGTGAAATATAGGAAGATCTTTGACCAGGTGTATTTACATGGTGACTATTGCAAGGGGTTCTAATGTATCAAGATGTGTGAGGATGGCACAGGATAGGACAGGGCCCAGATCTGTTGTTCATTGCTATGGGTTGTATTCAACTCGATGGTACCTAACAACAACAAAAATTGATGACCTGTTCCACAGCCAGTCCTTGACCTGGTTTTGACTGCTGATATTGAGCTTCTCCAATGATTCTCTCCACAGATGTAGTCAACCTGATTCTTGTATAGTCTATTAGGTGAAGTCCACGTGTATAGCATAGTCACTACTTGTGGGTTCTTTTTAAAGGTATTTGCAACGAATAATTTATTGAATGCACAAAATTCAATCATTTGATCTCCAGCCTCAATGTTAATCGCCAAGTCTGTAATTCTAATGACTAAACCATCTTGTTTCCAGCTTTTGCATTCCAGCCACCAATTATTAGCAATGCATCTTGAGTGTATGTTCAATAAATTTCAGACTACAGAAGTTGGTAGAAAACCTCAATTTCCTCTTCTTTGACTTTGGTTGTTGGTGCATATCCTTGAATAAGAGATGTACTAATGGGTCTTCCTTGTATCATATGAATGTTATCCTGTTACTCACAGCATTGTACTTCAGGATGACCTTGAAATGTCTCTTTTTTTTCTTTTTACTATGGATATGATACTATTCTTCCTCATTTTTCATTTCCAGCATAATAGATCATATAAGTGTCTGAGTCAAACTGGCCAAAGCCAGTCCATCTCAGTTTGTTATTGCCCAGAATGCTGATCATTATGCATTCCATTTCATTTTTTACAATTTTCTTGGATGCATATTTCATACATTCTGTTTTGATTATTAAAGAAGGTTTGCAGCTGTTCCCCCCCCAAAGGGTTTTGAAGGCCTGTTATTTTAGAATTGGATGGCCAATTCTGTTTCCTAATCTGTCTTAATATGGTGAAGTTGCTGAAACCTGTCCACCATGGGTGACCCTGCTGGTATTTGAAATACCAGTGACATAGCTTCCAGCATCACAGCAGTCTGTAAGTTACTCCACTACAGCATCTAGACAGACAAGTGCTGTACTCATAAGAACAAATGATAAACAAGCAGGCATATACATAACTAAACTGTAATGGAAGCAGCAACATGCAAATCTCTTCCCTAGTGCAACAAACTGGCAGATAAGTGCTGTACCCCTAATAGCAAGCCATAAAACCAAGCACACTGATATTATGCAAATTATTGATGACATGGCCAAGAATGGGAATTCCAGAACACTTAATTATACTGATGCAAAACTTGTACCTAAATCAATGAGCTATTATTTGAATGTAACAGAATCAGATACTGCATGGTTTAAAACCAGGAAAGGTATGCTTTGGGGTTGCTTCCTTTCACTATATTTACTTAAATTGTATGCTTAGCAAATAACTAGAGAAGCTGAACTATATGAAGAAGAATGTGGCATCAGGACTGGATGTTATTAATATCCAACAAACTGAATATTAGTTAGTACATTAACAACCTGAAATGTGCGGATGACACAAGTATGTTTGACAGAAAAAGAAAACTTGAAGCACTTACTGATGATGTACAAATATGTTAACCTTCAGTGTGGATTGTACCTCAACATAAAAACAAAATTTCTCACACCTGAACCAAAAAGCAACATCATGATGGATGGGAAAAGGATGAAAGTTGTCAACTTTTCCATTCACAATCCATGGAAGCAACAGTCAAGAAATCAACGTATTTTCTCAATGGCTTTATAGGCCCCAAATGACTTCTTTAAGATCTAACGAACAAGGATATAATTTTGAAGACTAAGGTGCACTTGACACAAGCCATGGTATTTTTAATTTCCTCATGTATATGTGAAAATTGGACACTGAAAAGGCAAGGGCAAAGAAGAATCAATGCCTTTCAATTTTGGTGATGGTGAAGAATATTGAATATACCGGGAACTGCCAAAAGAACAAATAAATCTTTCTTGGAAGAAGTATGGCTTTGCAGGTGAGGATGGTGAGACTTTGTCTCATATGGTTTGGGCATGTCATAAGGAGAGTCAACTTCCTGTAGAAGGATATTATGCTTGGTAAAATAGAGGATCTATGAAAACAAGGAAGTTCTTCAATGAGATGGATTGATTCAGTAGCTGCAACAATAAGCTCATGCTCAGTAGCATTTATGAATATGATATAGGTCTAGATAGAATTTCATTCTGTTGTACACAGAGTTGTTGTAAGAATTGACTCAACATCACCTAACAACAACACTGAAGATGTACCATGTTCTTGCTGACCTGTTGAGAACTGTTCTTCCGTACTTTTGGCTTGAGAGCTCTGGTGGCTTACTGGCATGAAACCACACTTGCAATTGCAAAGGCATGTGGTTTGAGTCGAAGAAGGACGGGAAATCTCTTCCTGTGTGACTAATTGCCTCTGGAAATTAGCCAGAGGGCCAGCTATGGGTTAGTTCTCACTCAATGGTACACATTTTGCATTATACATTCTAGGGTTACATTTGAATATACACGTTTTAAAGCAATGTTACCAGATATTCTTAATAAAATTATAATAAAATTCTATGAGTGTTGTGCCACAATCGCGAGTCCCCCAAAGGACACAGGGAGCTGAAATCGATGCAAGGACATAAGGGATTTTATTACAAGCTCTCAAGCAGGGACTCTACACACACACACACACCCCCCAAGGCACCAGCTGCGTGACAGAGCCCCCAGCGCTTCAAGACAAGGGTTTTTATTGTTGCTGAGAGTGGCAAAGACTGAGTGAGGGGATTGGGGAACTTGTGAGGTAAGATGGATGGATGCATAGCGATTTGCTAATTTGAAAATAAGCGGGCTCATTAGCAAGGGCACGAACATTTGGCATACTCTCATTGGAGTATGGTTCATACAGGAGTTAGAGTTACTTCTTTGTTCCTGAGGTCCTTTCAAGAAGTGAACTCGAGAAAAACAAAGACAAAGGACTTAAGATGGCAGCCAGACCAGAGATATATATAACAAATCTTGACTCTTACACAGGAAGACTTAAAGCACTTACTGAAGGAGATCAAAGATTGAAGCCTTCAGTATGGATTACACTTCCATAACCCAATTATGAAATGGGCAAAAGACACGGGGGAAAAAATTCACAGAGGAAGATATGGCCAACAGACACATGAAGAAATACTCGATGTCACCGGCAGTAAGAGAGATGAAAATCAAAATCACAATGAGATACCATCTCATTCTAGTAACAATGGCAAAGTTTAACAGGGCAGCAAGTAATAAATGTTGAAGAGGATGTGGAACTCTTATACATTGTTGATGGGATTGTAAAATGGTGCAACCATTCTGGAAGGCAGTTTAGAACTTCCTCAAAAAGCTGAACATAGAAATTTCATATGACTCAACTATTCCACTGCTTGGAATGCACCCTGAGAAAATAAGTATTGAGGCATAAATGGAGATTTGCATACCAGTGTTCACAGTGTTACTGAACGCAAGGGGTTCTTCCCATAGTCAAATAGCCAATAAGACAAATGAACTGCAATATCCATAAATGCACTTTATTACAGATCTGTGGAGCACAGAGGGTCTCAGCCTCAAAGACTGCTTCACTGCCTGGGAGTGGTCATGGCCTTATTTACTAGGGTGAAACTCCAGCTCATTTAACAATGCACTTTTGTTAGTAAAAAAAGGAAGAGTTCACATTTAAGTATGAGTAATTCAGGAAGGACAATGTTGTCTTCCTGGTAAACAGGCAGGTTAAGATACAATTTACATATGACTGGGAAATAGCCTCAGAGGGATCTAGGAGAGATGCATTTCCTCTTCTGGTAAACAGACAGATCAAACTACTCTGTATGACTAAAGACAGGAAACAGAATTCGGAGGCTAAGTAACTAGCTTTGCAGACTGAAGAAAAATAACTATAGTTTTATAACTGATACATATATAGAGAATTCTGAGCTTATTAATACCACCCTATCAATAGCAGCATTATTCACCACCACAAGAATATAGAAATAGCCCAGATGCCCAACCACTATCAAGTGGATTGAGAAATTATGGTACATTCACACAACAGAATACTACACAGCACATAGGAGCAATGATTTTGTCATTACCTAACTTGGGAGGGACTGGGGAGTATTATGCTAAGTGAACTAACTCAGTTTCATAAGGGCAAAAACTGTATAAAACCATTATTGTAGAACGAGCGTCAGGATCCAAGGGGGGGGGATGGAACCAGAGGGATGAGGATGTTTAGGGGTGGAGGGAGGGAGGATAAATCATGGGGTTGTACAATTTGATGAGTGGAGGGTGAGGGAAATTGGAAGAATCTGGTCTGAAAACCAATGTATTC
>NW_006400010.1:1314204-1316956 GCF_000299155.1 Elephantulus edwardii
AGAGTATTGAATGTACATATCATGGACTGCTGAGAGAACAAACAGGTTTGTCCTGGAGAGGGTGAAATTAGACTGCTCCTTGGAGGCAAGGATTCTGGGGCTTCGTCTGACATACTTTGGGCATGTTGTAAGGAGGGATCGGTCCTTGGAGAGGGACACCATGCTTGGGAGGGTGGAGGGACGGTGCAAGAGGGGAAGACCCTCTGAGATGGATTGATTCAGTGACTGGGGTAATCGGGATGGGTGTGTCAGGGGCAGTGAGATTGGCACAGGATGGAGCAGGTTTTAGGGCTGTTGTACATAGGGTAGCTATGAGTCGCAAAGGACTCGATGGCACATAACAACAACGACAATAGTAACGAGTGACAGAGTGAGTGTGTGGCACTGGGCATATTTGTTGTCAAGGACCTCGCCAAAGAGCAAGGATGTGGTATTTTTAAATTGCTCCACAAGCATGTAAAAGTTAATAAAGAAGACAGGAAAAAAATGGATAACTTTGAATGGTGGTGTTGGCGAAAAGTGATGAATATATACCATCTTATCTCATGCCATCGTGATTTTTTAGGGGAATCAAAAGGTGACTCTCACCCAAACGCACAATTGTGGAGTTTGTTCCAATTTATAGCGACAGCTCGCTGAATTTTTGAAGCTGTCACTCTTTGTGGGAGCCGACTGTACTTTTTTTCCACGGAACACATAGAACTGGAAACTCAGGATTAGAGTCTGACAGACCACTTGAATATTACATAAAAAGCACGTAGGGACATGCTTTGAAACCGGTTATCACTCGTTACGTCCTGGCTCTTAGCAATCCGCTGGCACCTAGGACTGCAAGAAAGTACCCTGTCTCCAAACTCTCCTCCTACCCTCCTCACCTCCTGTCCCAGTCCCACAGGCAGTAAAATCACTAGTACAAAAGATGCAATCCCACTCCTAGCCTTGCGCAAACCAAAAGCTTTGGTCAAGCGGACTTGGAGGCTTTGGTGGGCTGAGCCTGAGGGGGCAGGGTTTTCTCTTTCCCAGGGGAAACAGCGCGCAGCCTTATGGGAATTGTAGTTTTCACAGCTCACATAGCCACACAATAGACCACGTTGGCACTCATTTTCCCACGCTCCTCTGCGCGGGTCCTCCTGAGGCCGGTCACTGGATGGGTGGGAGTTTGCTCATCCAAAAGTACAACAGGACTGTACTGTGTTAGTAGAGCAAGGGCTACCACGTTGAGCTACGGACTGTTAATCCGTCCTTCGAGAGCTAGAGCCAAGCTTGTAATTTAAATTTTAAGTTCCCTAAAAGGGGTCTGAACAAGTTAGAACCGACTCGATGATAAGTTAAAACCCCCAGGGTTCCTGCTGAAAGGTGTGCGCCGCACCTTCTTCTTTCTTCACGATCCCACGCGGAGGTACTTCTCAGGACTCGGAGTTGCAACGGTCTTCACTCGTTGGGGAGCTGGATGTGTATGCCCGCCTACCCCTGCACTTGAACTTGAGGGAGTCCGCAGAGCCCGCACGGCTTGTGCTTTCCCATCTCCGAGGAGTGAAGCCCAAGTGTTCCCACCATGATTGCCGGTGTCTTCGGCAGGCGCATGTGGGCCCCGGTGGGTGTACTGGCCTCAATGGCGTACTGTCTCCATCAGCGGAGGGCGGCCCTGGCTGAACTGCAGGAGTCTGAAGGACGGCATCCGGTCGACCACAGGCTGCTTGAATTGAAAATGGTGCAGGTCGTGTTCCGCCACGGGGCTCGAACTCCGCTCAAGCCGCTCCCGCAGGAGGAGCAGGTGAGAGATCGGGGCAGATAGGGCGAGGAATGGGGGGGTCACGGCGCCTTCGCAGAACACAACCACTGAGGTTTCGCCGCCTGGGAACTGGGTTCGGACGTGGTCTAGAAAAAGGGAAGCCGGCAGTAACCAGTTCCTTTCTCAGAGTGCGGCGCGTGTCCTACTCTTCCTGATGCTGGGCGGGCTCGTAGACTTGCAGTTGGGCTGCTGGAGGGTTGTGGTGTATAGCACAGCAGTGCTAATCTTCTTATCACCACTTAAATCCCCTGGAGGGTGTTAAAATGCGAAGTGTGGTTTGTTAGGTGTTGGAGAGTCTGCATTTCTGACTGACTTCTGGGTGAATTTTAGTGCAGTGCACTTCTTATGCCTTAAACAAAATGGTTTTTGAAGGTCGTTTGACAAAGGGACCTTTGTAACAAGAACCACCCCAACTGGGATCACAGTGGATCTAAGCAGTCATCTGCCAAGAGGTAATTGCCTCTGGTAACAGATTTTACAGCAGTTTTTCATAGGTAGGGATTGCTGGAGATTCTGTGAGTTCTTTTTGGCAACAGGTGCAGCGTCTTGGGATCTTGCTGCTCTTCTTTTTGATTGGACGTTTTCAGCCAGTTCTTTCTTATTATGTACCGTGAAGTACGACTCATAGCTGAATCTCCAGCGGGTTTTCAGAGGGTGTAAATTACAAAGCGGAAGAGTATCTATGATTTGGTAGCGCAACTCCTTACTACTAACGCCAAGAAATCTTCCTATTCAAGGAAATAGTGGAAATGATTTGACATAGAGAAAGAAAAATGGCAAGCTTTGTGGTCTTGTCTTAAAAATCTACGTAGTCTGGTCAGTAATTACTATGCAAACACAAATTTTTTCTTTCTTTTTTTTTTAAATTTAGGTTGTTTATTTTTCATTTCAGTGAACATCTACAGAGATTTTGGGATTCCATTCATTCATTGTTGTACCCTTCTCCCCGCACAAACCCCT
>NW_006400010.1:1317056-1325681 GCF_000299155.1 Elephantulus edwardii
CAACCCTCATTGTATACTCCTATGATAAAAATAATGCCCTAAAATATAATACTTTTAGACTATTCTCTCCCCCATAGACTTCAATGCCGTAAACATATTTCTTAATGATACCTCTTTCTGGATGTGATTCTTGCGGAGAACCAGGAGAAAGCCTATGATCTCTACTAAGTCCAAGGTGATCTATGGTTAAAGAACTGACTTCCTAGTAAACGTGAACAGGAAACTTGAAATCCTCAGGTCCCCAAATACCCTATCTGTGCAGTGTCTATGGCTTAGTGGTAAGGATTTGTGTTGCCAACTCAAAGGAACCTGACTCAAATCCACTAGCTACTTCCCAGGAGATAGAAGGACAATCTCTCCCATGTGGTTTACTGCCTCTGAAAAATCTTCTGGGGTGTCAGCTATGAGTCAGTTTCAACTGGAAAGTACTCAACAGCAACAGGCTGATAATAGAATAGGATCTGTAGGGTGTTAAACTGCTTCTACATGATTAGAGCTGCTTTCCAGAAGTGTGTCTTTACATTGTAGAAATGAAAAGCTACTTTATGACGCTGCCCACCTATGGAGTTATATCTCTTAAACACTTCACTGTGGCAGACACTTAATTTTATGTCTGGGTTTCTAGCTTGCCTTTCTATGGCAATATCACTTTCTTTCTGGTATAGGAATCTTTTACTTTTTTTTCTTTTTCTTGTGCCCTTTTTTGACATGTGTTCAACCCCTGACTTGGCATTTCATATTAGATCACTAAATTTTTCTTATGCTTCTGTACATACACAGTCCATCTGAACCCATTCTACCTCCCATTCTTCTACATTTATTCTTGTTTCAGAAGGACTAGAAAATACTATAGGGTAAGAGACTAATGCTAAAGACAATTTGTCAGTGATAGCAGAGAATAAAAATCTTAGTGTCTATGCCTGGACCTACAATTACTCAAAACTAGATTTTTTGTTGAGTTGTTTTCTTAAGGGTTTAGATGACTTTTAGCTTAACTTCTCTTAAAAATGTGTTCTTGCTAAAAGTGTGTGTTTGTTTAGAAAATAAAACTCTAGAGCTAATGGATCCAAGTGCATTTTCAAAAGTTAAGCTACCCAGGCAGGTTCATCATTCTTCATAAAAATCCAATCTGTGGCAATCCCATTATTGTTTAAGGCATTTGGGTGCATATTTATTTGACAATATAGATGACCTGGAAAACATAATATCAGATCTGCATAATACCTATCCAAATCTTAGCTGAAAGAAGAAGTATTCAAGGAGCATTGCTTTAAGAATATGCCGGTGAATCTATCCATTTCTCTGGGTTGGTTAACCTTGATAGGACGTTGGGTTCAACTAGGGAGCTTTGAAAAATATCAATGCCTGGGCCCCATTCCTAGAGGTTCTGATTTAATTGGCCTAAGGTGTGCATCAGAGAGTTGGACAATGACTAGGGAGGATAGAAGGAGAATTGACGCCTTTGAGCTGTGGTGCTGGAGAAGAGTATTGAATGTACCATGGACTGCCAAGAAAACAAACAGATTAATCCTGGAGAGGGTTAAACCAGGCTACTCCTTGGAGGTAAGGATTCTGGGGCTTCGTCTGACATACTTTGGACATGTTGTAAGGAGAGACAGGTCCTTGGATAGAGACATCATGCTTGGTTGGGTGGAGGGACAGCGCAGGAGGGGAAGCCCCTCTGTGAGGTGGATTGATTTAGTGACTCGGGTACTCGGGATGGGTGTGTCAGAGGCCGTGCAATTGGCACAGAATAGAGCACGGTTTAGGGCTGTTGTACATAGGGTCGCTATGAGTCACAAACGACTCGACGGCACATAACGACAACATGCATCTCAGGTACTGAAACTTTTTAAAAGCTTCTCTGGTGAAGATTTAGGATTATTTGGATTGGATAGTTTTAATGTTTTTGTGGCTTATGGGACATATATCATCCACCTTTGATTTGAGTCTCTCAGGTCTCTTGGGAAGTTCCTATCCCACTTTTATAGTAGATACCACCTTCAGAGACCTGAATAACTTCATAAATCTGGAAGAAATGGACCTCATCCCACCAATCTTAACACCACACTTAAAACATGGATGTCCTATATAATTGTTTCAAAATCCATTTTACCTAAAAAAAAAAAAGTCCCTTGATTTCACTGTGCCTTCCATTAACTGAAAATACATTGTCTCAAATAAAAATTTAAAGCAGAAAATAACTAGATCATGTAAATGTTAAAAAAGTTGCGTCTCCTCTTCAGGAGATTCTAATTTGATTAATCCAATAGAGGGTTCAAACATTGGTAGCTTTCAACAATTTTGTCAGTGATTCTATTATGTAGTCAAAGTTTAAAGCCTTGTTTTAGTTTAACATCTGTAATTGGGAAGTTTTTGTTTCGTTTTATGCAGATTTTTCTTTTATTTGTAATGTAGCATGTTGATCTCAGTGTAGACTTGCCTTTACTGAAATGCGCCTTGGTGGCATGCTGTCATTCTGTGTTGAGGATGCTATGAGAAACAGTCCCACGGAACTCACTGCTGTGACTACTGAGATGTTCATTATATTTTACTTTCTTCTTTGTAAGGACTCTTGGGAGAAATTTCTCTCTTAGCATTGGAAATGGTATGCTTTTTCAGAACAGTTAGATTGCTTTATCTTTAGGATATTGTGTAACTGATCAAGTTTCTCTTTTCACATAAAAATTGGAGATCTTAGTGATGAATATGTAACTTAGATAAAATAATTATATGACCCTTGACCCTTTGCGATGTGCCTTTTGGATGCCTTTATTCGTCATTTTTTTTTGTTTGCTTTTGCCATTTTTGCCTACTTTGAATTGGTGACCTTAATATATCTTAGGTATTGCTATGCTCTGCCTTATTTCTTGAAGATGGAACATAAATAAATAAAATTACAAAGTTAGTCTTGCTGATTTGGAAGTTGAAGAGTACGAATTAGAATGGGAGTGTGTGTGTTGGTTGGGTACCATATATGAGTTTAGGGCTGTTGTACATGGGGCACTTTGAATCACAAGTGACTCACGATATACAATAACTTCTCTTTTTTTCTTTTTATTGTATTATTTTTACGTGTACCGTCAAATCAGATCTGACTGGTACAGGAGGAGATTGCCCCCTCCTTCTCCAGCAGAGCATCTGGTGGATTTGAACCGCGTACTTCTGGGATTGCAGTGCAGCATCTTGCCACTAGGCCACCAGAGCTCCCTTGGGTACCATATATGAAACCACCCATTCTTGAATATATGGACCCTAGACTGGCTTCACTTTGTAGGAGTCATCTCGTGGGCAACAGCAAAGATCCTGTATTGGTAAATGCTCATAGATGATTTCTTACTGAGCATAAACAGTCCCGTTAACCCCGTGGACTTGTATGTTGGGCCCTGTCCTAGACATAAGTCTTAAAATCTTTACCCTAAAGAGTTATACATGTTTTAGTGATAGAAATGTGGTAGGAGCTGTGGCAACTCACAGGAGGTGTGTTGAAGATTGCAGCATAGCTTCTTACCACGGGGCCACCAGAGCTTACAGGAGGTATATTATAAAGTGCTTGAAATCTACTTTTCAACTGTTCTTCTGTATTAGTTTTATTCAAGGAGTATTTCCATTACCCTTGTAAGCTTGTTGTTATTAGCTGCTGTCAAATTAGTATAAAACCAAGAAAGGGCCTGCAGAAAGCTGAAGGAGGATCCATATCTCACAACATACATCTACCTAGGGGTAGAGCCCCAAACTATAAAGATCATAAGAAACGAAGGAGGACCAAGCTTAGAAGGCCTAGCCCATGGAATAAAAAGGGTGGCAAATATAGCCAGAAATGCACAGCCGGGAGAGGATAAAATTGATGAATGGGGCTTTCTAAAAGTTAAATCTCTGTACACATCAAAAATTTTTTTCCAGCAGTGTGAAAGGAAAACTTAATGGGGAAAAAACATTTAGGAATACCATCCCAAACAAGGGTCTTATAACAAAAGTTTACAGAATCATACAGGGTCTCCACAAGAAAAAGACTGATAACCCAATTACAAAATGGGCAAAAGACATGGAAAGACCTTTCACAGAGGAAGACATTCAGATGGCCAACAAACATAAGAAGATATGCTGAAAATCCTTGGCAGTAAAAGAGATACAAATCAAAACCATAATGATATATCTTCTCATCCCAACTCCTTGGCAAAGTTTAATAGCACAATAAGCAATAAAAATGGAGAGGATGTAGAGAGATTGGAACTCTCATACACCGTTGGTGGTTTTGTAAAATGGTACAACTGCCCTGGAAGGCAGTTTGATGTTTCCAAAAAAAACTGAACATAGAGATTCCATATGATCCAGCTATTCCACCACTGGGAATATACCCCAAGGAAAGCAGAACTAAGGCACAAATGGAGATTTGTACATTGATGTTCATAGCAGCATTTTTCACAATAGCAAGAACATGGAAACAGCCCAAATATTCATCCACAAATGACTATATTGAGAAATTGTGGTACATTCACACAATGAAATATTATGCAGCACTCAGGAGGAATGATTTTGAAAAAATAACATGGGAGAGGCTAGAGAGCATTATACTGAGTGTACTAACTCAGGTGCATAAGAACAAATATTGTATAAGACCATTTAAAAAAATAAAACAAAAGGATAACCAGTAAGATGTGTATGAAAATCCAAAGAGGGAAAGGGCAGGGGAAGAGGTGGTTGAGAATAGAGGGAAGGGAGAATCATGGGTTTGCAGAGTTTGGTGGGTAGGAGGAAGTGGGGGGAAAACACAGCAATGTGCATGAATGAAACACAATTTAAATAAATTGTTATATGTAAACCAATAAAGAAATTAAAAAAAAATAAAGGTGTGCATCAGAGCTGTATGCTTTTATCTTTTTTCTCAGTCTGTATGCTGAGCAAATAATTGTTTTTTATTTCTTGATTAATGATACCAAGAGATTGTGGATCCAAGTAAGATGAAGTCATTGGCAATTTCAGTCTTTTCTCCATCTATCATGATGTCACCTATTGGTACAAGATTGAAGATTTTTGCCTTCTTGGTGTTGAGAAGTAGTCAATATTGTAGCCTGTCATTGATCTGCAGCAAGTACTTCAAGTCTTTTTCACTTTCCACAAACAAGGTTGTGTCATCTGCATAATGCAGGTTGTTAATGAGTTGTACTTTACTCAGCAGCACCTAAAACCAGCAACAACATATACAACTAAAGGGAGCGCTGGTTAACTAGTCGCAGGGAATTGCACTGCTAACCTAAACACAAGTGGTTCGAATCCACCAGCTGCACAGTAGGAGAAGGATAGACCATCTCCTTGTGCAATATCAAGCCTCTGAAAACCACTGGAGGGCCAGCTGTGAGCCAGTTCCGGGAGACAACACATAATAACAATATACAACTGAAGGGAGCTCTGGTGGCTTAGTGGTGAGGAGCTCTGTCATCAACCCAAAGTCATGCAGTTCAAATCCACCAGCCACTCTTACAGAAAAGGATGGGCTGACTCCTCCCATGTGGTTTACTGCCTCTAAAAGCCTGCTGGAGGGTCAGGTATGAGTGGGTTCCAACTCAATGATACATAACAGCAGTAGTAGACAACACTGCAGCTCCTATGCCATCAGCACTATCACTGCCGTATTTGAGCCCCTTGCTGTAGCTACTTGTGTCAGTCTGTCTTGGAAAAGTCTTCTCTTATTTTCACTGATCTGCTACCAAAAATAATGTCCTTTTCCAGGGTTTGGGCCCTCTTGATAATATGTTCAAAGTATGTGAAATGCAGTATGCGCCACCTTGACTACACTAGAGATCCCAAGCCAGCCAGCTGGTGCAGCCTGGGGGGCTGCACGGTCATTGCGGGTCTTGTTGCTGTTAGGTATCACAGAGTCGAGTACGACCCATACCAAGCCTATGAACAGGTCCTAACCTGTGCCATCCTCACAATTTCTGACACACTTGAGACCATTATTTTAAATGTCTTTGTTTTCATGAAACTTTTTCTGAATCCCCATCCAAAAGTAAACCTCTTAGTGTTGAGCAACTTGGTTTTCCTGTGGTTTCTTGCCACACATCTGTTTCTGCCCTAATATTGTTATAGTTTACAGCCACAGCTTGCTTTCTCTACTCATTTAAACACTAGAAAAACAAGGTCATGTTATCTCAATCTTGGTATCCACCATAGGCTCTGGAATATAATTGGAGCTTTTAATTATACTACCCTGTGCCAAGTGTTTTTATGAGCACTCAGAATTCAAAGGTTGATAGTGACCCAGTTTTTTGTTCTGTGTTAACTGAAGAAGCTTAGTCTGTTGGCCAGACTCGTCTAGTAAAGAAGTTCTTTTTACGGAGTTTGGTAAAACGTGACGAATGAGAATGGCTCCTGTGGGAGCTCGGAGAGCTGTGGTTAGGATGCCCCTGATCATTTGAGCTGAGTCTTGTGGAAGGGCTGAAGTCTTTTCAGATGAAAAAAAAAAAAACAAAATAAAAAAAAAAAAACCTCATTTTCATCCAGACCAGTTAGAACCAACTCAGAGCTGACCTTCCAGAGGACTCCTAAGGCTGTAAACGCTGAGAGGAGAATGCTCATGTTTCTCCCTAGATGCTGGTGGATTTAAACCACCAGAGCCTTTGGGTTAGCAACACAACTTCCTATAGATTACATCACCGAGGGAAAGACAGTTGCAGGCAGAATAAACATGTTCAACAGTCAGTAGTTGTGAGGACTGAGGACAGTGCTTAAAAATAAATACACAGGGCAAGTAAGAAGTGAGCACTTAAGGATTTTACACAGGAAAGTTCAAGGATCCCAACTGAAGAAACTATGATTTAAAGCTAGTAGGAAGAGGGTGGTACAGTCAGGCTTCACCTCTCAGTTGGTGTAGTTCCAGTGGGAGAGAGTCCAATGCTGGAAACTGGGTGCAGATGGAGTTGAAATGGTGCCACTTGAGAGAATGACGTTTTTCTCTTATCTTCATGCCACATTTCTCTTTCTTCTCTGTGCAAAGAGAACCTACAATACCCAGCAGCATTTTCCTGATATTGAGCGGGGGAAATGCATGATAATGTGACACATAGAAGTTTTCCAAATGTTATAAAACAGAACAAAAAGAACTAAGACATTAAATATTGTTCATGTGACTGTAAATAAGTATTGTAGGAATTCATATAAGAAGATGATCATGGAAACAATCAGTGTTGGGGAGGTAAGATTTGAACTACCACTGGACATTGGAGAGAGGTTGAACTGGGTGAAGAGGAGCAAGAGGGCCTCTGTGTAAGAGTGCTGAAAGCAGATGCAGAGGAAGCAGTGAGAAAGGGCTGGGCTGGGAGATGAGGAGAGAGGCAGAGTGGATGTACAGCCAGGTACAGGGACTGTATGGAAGATCTTGAAAATCAGATGCTTATCTGTGAATGACTTGAATACAGTACAAAAAGGGTGCTTTTTGGAAGCAAGGATGATAAAGCCTCGTCTCACATACTTTGGACATGTTAGGAGTGGCCGGTCCTTGGAGAAGGACATCATGCTGAGAAAGGTGACTGGTCAGCATAGAAGAGGAAGTTCCCCACTGAAATGGATTGACACAGTAATTTTAATAATGGACTCAAGTGTATCAGAGACGGTGAGGATGGCAAAGGATAAGGCCACTTTCTGTTCTGTTGAGAGGATCTCTAAGTGGTCACAATGGACTCAACAGCACATAACATCACAACAACATTGATATGATGAAAGTGGCTTGATACAATTAATCTTACTAAGATTAGTGCATGGATTGTGAAAATGAAAGAGAAGGAGTCTGCCAGAGGCTGTGTGTGAGGTAAAGAGTTTTTATACGAACCGTAAGGTTAAGATGATGGGAATGCATTTTTCTGTGCAGTGATCAGCAGGGATTGGTGCTGGCGTAATGTAGCTTCTGGGAGTCTGGAGTTCTGACACAGAGAACTGTGGTACTGGACAAGACACTGTAGGTGGTGAGGGGAGTGGAGGAGGGTTAGACGAAATTTTTTTTTAAAAAAATGAAGTTATCACATCTAATGCAATTGTAAAAGCATTGTGGGTGATTGGAGGTCGGCCTGTGGTACATGTGATTCTCTGAAAACTGTTCCAGTGCACCTGGAAGCTTGCATGTTGCCTTCTTACTACCATATGATCATTGAGGTTATATTACATTCACTAATCTATTCATCAAACATTTGAGTGTCTGGCATTCCAGCTGCCTTTACTTCACACACTTTCATTTCCATTAAAGTGCCAGATTGGTTTTTAACTTTTTCTTGACTGAATAGGCCTGGTGATAAGAAGCTGCACTGTAATCCCAAAGACACTTGGTTTGAATCAACCAGCTGTTCCATTAAGAGAAGGGTAAGTCTTATTCACTGTTGGTGGGAGTGTAAAATGGTGCAACCACTGTGGAAAGCAATGTGGCGCTTTCTCAAAAAGTTGCGAATAGAGATACCATTTGACCCAGCAATTCCACTACTGGGAATATACCCTAAAGAGACAATAAATGGCACCCAAGTAGATATATGCATACCCATGTTTATTGCGGCTTTGTTTACAATAGCAAGGAATTGGAAACAACCCAAATGCCCATCAACAAACGAATGGGTAGAGAAGCTGTGGTATATTTGCACA
>NW_006400010.1:1326096-1337905 GCF_000299155.1 Elephantulus edwardii
GTGCAACAATGAATGAATGAATGGAATTCCAAAATCTCTGTAGATGTTCATTGAAATGAAAAATAAAGAAATTTTAAAAAAAAGAGAGAGAAGGGTAAGCAATCTCCTCCCTTGCAATTTACAGCCTTGCTAGAGGATCAGCTAGGGATCATTCCAACTTGACAGCACACAACAACAACATGACTCATTTATTTTCTGCTTTGAATTTTTGTGTAGTTGCCATGTGTTTTTACTAACAGAAAGTGTGCTGAAATCATGGGGGGGGTGTTTTTTGGAGGGGTCCATCAAATATGGACTTTGATATAATGACATGGGGCACTTATGTTCCAGCAGAATGACTCTCGATTGGGGATGTGAGCCCAGTTCTTCAGATCCATGTCCTTAACACTGGTCCCTGCCAGGTAACAGTACATACTACAACTGGGTAGCAGCTTCCCAGGAAACCCAAAAACAAGGCTGGAAATGCTAGGGCAATATATGTCCCATGGGTCATGAAAGAGAATTAGAGTGAGTACCAGTGTAGCAATAACAGGGTTTAGGCTCAGGATCTAGAATAAGTAACTGGTGCTTTCATCTTTAATTGGAAGTAGAAACAAGTTTTTTTTCCTTCTCTCCTATAGAAGGCAAGCAAATAATAGGGTTTGCAGATCTTAGTGATTTGCTAAGTAGTGGGCTATCGCACTAGAGTCACCTATATGATAAGGATTAGAATGATGCTAATCCTTAACATCAAAGAATTAATCTAGTCCTCCTCTTCTGATTTCTCCATCCTCATCGCCAGCTGATTCCCCAATACTGTCTCCAATCCTAGCTACCTGAAGCTAGGTCAGAGCTTACAGATTAGAGATCCAATCTTTAGACCAGCATGCAGCACTTCTCTGACCTGGAGCCAAGTCGGAGTTCACAAGTTAAAAGGACATCATCTTTCCGACTGCCAGATGGGCAGACACCAGCTGTAAGTTTGAGAAGTCCAGACTGCACCCCAAACATCTGCCTTGCTGGCCAGATTTAGGAATCATTTCCCACTGCCAGCCACAGGCTCAGAAGCCCACATAGCACTCCAGCCTCCTGTCCTGCTGGCTTCTACTACCACTTTGGATTCAATAATGTTGAACAACTCATAAAATCTCATAAAGAGTAGACCAGACTACAGATTTATTACAGCCAAAGAAGGATACAAATGAAGAGATTCATAGGGCAAGTTTGGGGAAGATCCCCAATACAAAGTGTCCGTGTCCCAAGGGACATGTCCCTGAAGCAAACCATCTCACCAGCCAGGAAGCCCTCTGAGCCTTCATATTCAGTGTCTTCAGTAGCCTCACCATTTGATAGATTATATCATGATGGATATAATGGGATAGATTATATTATGGTTCCCAAGGTCAAGCAATGTTGCATTGCTAGGTGGCCACTCCTTGCTTTATTAAGCCACTCACCCTTTAGCATCAGGTGTGGTCTGGTATGACTACACTAAGAACAAAGGGCAGATTGATTTTTGCCAGGTGACGCCATACCATACCTCCCTTGGGGTGATTCCAGCTATGCACTCTGAATGCAAGCTGGATATGAAATACTGTCCATTCCATTGAGCGTTTCTCACAATGTGTTGTTTCTTGTGGTCACAACAGGTAGAGTGGAACCCCCAGCTATTAGAAGTGCCTCCCCAAACTCAATTTGACTACACAGTCACCAATCTGACTGGTGGCCCGAAACCACATTCTCCTTTTGACTCTCAGTATCATGAGACCACCCTGAAGGTGAGTGATGCTCTTCTCCCCTGGGAAGCCCATGGGAAGGCTCCAGGGGCTTCCTCTGGGCCAGGTTTATCAGGCCGTCCGTGTTTTATTACCTCGTTTTCTCTGTTGTCTCAGGGTGGCATATTTGCGGGGCAGTTGACCAAGGTGGGCATGCAGCAGATGTTTGCCCTGGGAGAGAGGTTGAGGAAGAACTACGTGGAGGACATCCCTTTTCTTTCACCAACCTTCAACCCAGTGGAGGTCTCGTGAGTGACTTGAGAAAGAAATGATGCACCCAGTTTAAGGTCTTGCGCAGGAGGAAGCCTGTCCTAATCTCCCGGGTGGTCCCACTCTCACCCAAAGTAATTTTGAGTACCATTTGGGGTTATGATGCAAGTACCTTTATGTAACCAGTGGTCACTTGGTACGTTCACTCATTGGCCTTTAGGAATTCCCTTGGGGTATCCATTCCACAGAGAGAAAGCCCTCTTCCCAGCCCTGTAGCTCTCTTTATAGTCTTCAGAGCTGCTACCCTCTCTGAGTGACTTAGAATGAAATATTCCTAAATGTTTCAATTTTTTTGTTTTGGCTTTCCCCCAGTGTCCGTTCCACTAACATATATCGGAATCTGGAATCCACCCGCTGTTTGCTGGCTGGACTTTTCCAACGTCAGAAAAAAGGTTTGTATCTGGGTTCTGAAAATCAGCCTCTATCTCTGAGGAGTTTCTTCTTTCAAAAGGCCCTTCCCTTCCTGGTACCTGTTCCCTGGTCTCTTTCCTCCACGTGTGACTGCCACATTGTAACCACTCTGGTGGATCCTTTCCCACTTGGCCTTTGCTGCCCTCCCCAGCCTGGCCTCCACTCTGCAGCACTGCATCCCTGCTCTCCTGTGCGTCTGCCTTCTGACTTCTCTCAAGCTTCTCCATGAGCTGCACAATGGAGTATTACCAGGCCTTGTGAACAATGCTAAAGAGAGAGAGGCTAGGAGGCACACTTAGCTGGGAACCATGTCTGCTACTACTGCTCTGGTCTCTGTGCTGATCCACACATGGTCTAGCTACTTGACTGGTTTCTGTTTGATCTTTCCTGATTGAGAGAAGGCTGACCTTATCCCTTTCTACATAGCAAAGACCAAACTGGATGGGATGCCCCTTGCACCTTGGAGGCCCTGAGCTAAGGAATAACCCACAGGGCCTAAACTGAAGATGTTTCACTTGCTCAGATTCTAAACGGCAGTTGTCTTCAGAAAGACTACCTGGTGTGACTGCACCATGAAGGATATTTCCTGGGGGCCCTCTGATCAACAGATGGATCCCAGGCTGGGATTGCCTCAGGTTTCCAGCAGGGGAGGAAGTGGTATCTTAAGCAGCCTGTCACGTGGCTGTCCAGATAGCAGCTTCCTATATCAAACCCAGAGGTCCTCAGACCCCAATTTGACTTGTGTCATAATTACTTTCACACTTTGCCCAATGTCAAGGTACTTGAATAGAGCAAAGGACCTTAGAAGGTATTGCTATTTAATGGAAATGATGCAATTTGAAATGTTACTTCAGGAGTGAAAATCCTGGCAAAATTGTAGAAGGTCAGATGTAAGTAAGTTACAGAAAACAAGATTCTGGAGGAAGCTGGAACATGCTGGCTCACCCTACTTGGTCATTCATTCTTTCAACAGATATTTGCGTGCCTGTTACATGCCATGTTTGTCAGAAACTGTATCCAGTATATCATATGTTATAGTAGGTATTGACACAATGTTGTTGTTGTTGTTCTTAGAGCATTGACATGCACCGGGCATTTTTTTTTTCTAAGAGCTTTGCATATTTTAGCATGTTTAAGTCTAGCTCTAACCCTGTGAAATAGGTATCATTACCCCCATTTTACAGAGAAGAGAATTGAGGCAGAGAGAGGCCAAATGACTTGCCCAAGATCACAAAATCTGGTAAACTGGTGGAGCTGGTGTTCTGGTTCTGGTAGTTTGGCTTCAGCATGCACAATGCTTATCTCTCAACTCTTTTGCCTCTCTCGAGACAGATCTACCTGTCTGGGGAGGACCTCTGGTCATTTGATTTCTTCAGAGAGGTCTCAGGAACTACAGGAAAGGATGGGTGAGGTGTACAAATGAACGATATTTGTCCTCCTCCCCATCTTGCAACTGTCAGCACCTTTAATTATATAATGGTGGGGGAAAATGGGAAGGGTTCCACTGCTTTAAAACAATGGAAATTCACTGATACACTCTAACCCTTTCCATTTATAAGTGATCCGTTTGAACCTCAGAGACAGGAACTAACTTCCCTGGGCTAGTTAGTGTGGAGTCAAGATTAAACTACAGGTGTTGGGACTTCTGTTGTGTGTTTTTTCTTCTATCCAGACCAATAAAAGCATGTTTGTATTCTGATAATGAGCAAAGTTATCGTTGTTGTTATGTACCGTTGAGTCAGAACTGACTCACTGCTGACCCTCTGGTAATTTTTCAGACAGTAAATCACGCAAGAATCAAATCCTGCAGGAGGAGTTTGCCCTCCTTTGTCCTGGAGGGCAGCTGGCAGATTCAAACCAGGTGTCTAAGTTAATAGCACAACTCCTTACCACTAAAGTCACAAGAGCCTACCACAGGCTGCTTTTTTTTTTAATTGAGATTTAATGAAAGTTTATAAAGACTTTAGATTTTCATTCATTCATTGCTGCACATGTTCCTCTCTGCCCACCCCTCTCCCCAGTTAGTTTTTCTCTTTGAAAAGTAACAAGCAAACAAACTTTCATTATTATACAATATCCCTCTGGCCCAGTCCACTCCACCATGCAGCTCTCAATCTGGACTCTAGTCATGAAAATAATACCTAATCATATATTCCTTTTAAACAGTTCTCTCCCTCATCTCTTTCAATGCAGTATACATTATTTAAACCCTCTTTTCTTAGATTCCCCCCCAACCCTGAAGTCCTGCTTTACAGCAGTGGCATTATGCAGTATTTGTTCCTTTGTGACTGGGATATTTCACTCAGCATAACATCCCCCAGGGTCACCCATTTTGTATAATATTTCATGGGTTCCTTGTTTTTCAATGCAGCATAGTATTACATTGTGTGACTATACCACAGCTTCTCTATCCATTCGTTTGTTGATAGGCACTTGGGTTGTTTCCAAGTCTTTGGTATTGTGAACAAAGCAGCAATAAAACATGGATGTGCTTATATCTGCTTGGGTGAAGGTTATGGTTTCTTTAGGGTATATTTCCAATAGTGGAATTGCTCGGTCAAATGGTATTTCCATTTGCCACTTTTTGAGAAAGCGTCATACAGCCTTTCATAGTGGTTGCACCATTTTACACTCCCACCAAGAGTGAATAAGGGTTCCAGTTTCTCCACAATCTCACCAGCATTTGTTGTTTGCTGTTCTGTTAAATTTTGCTAATCTTACTGGGGTAAAATGATATCTCATAGTTGTTTTGATTTGCATCTCTTAGAGCTAGGAATTTTGAACATTTCTTCATGTGTTTGTTCGCCATCTGAATGTCTACTTCAGTGAAGTGTCTGTTCATATCCTGTGTCCATTTCTCAGTTGGTTTGTTTCCCTTTATCTTGTTGTGGTGCTCGAGTTGTGAATTGTTGTGGTTAAATCAGACAGGTGCTCTGGACTAAAGGCAGTTAGTTGACTGGACGTGAAGAAATTCAAGGCTGAGTGCAGGGCGAGCACGGACGGGGCAGGCACGCTACAGGCATATGCCCGGTGGGCATGCGTGCAGACCCTCGTGGCACGGGCACGCACGGGGACCTCACTTAAATTTTAGCTGTCTGGGTGGGCACGTGTGGGGATCTCACTTAGATTTTAGCTGTCCGGGTGAGCACGTGTGGGGGCCTCACTTAGATTGCAGCTGTCCGGGTGGGCACGTGTGGGGGCCTCACGTAGATTGCAGCTGTCTGCTCGCACCTGGCAGGGCTCATGTTCCGTACAACAGGCTACTTTTAAAGATTTGGTGGTTTGACTATCAGTTTCTTTAGCTGCAGTGCCAAAATCACGTTCAAATCTACCAGTTGCTCTACGGGAGAAGAGTGGGCAGTCTCCACCCATCTGATTTACTGCCTCTGAAAACCTCCTGCGGGGTCAGCTATGGGTCCGTTCTGATTGGACGGTACACAACAGCAACATTCTAAGCACTCAGTAGATTGACCTCAGTGAATTGCCGTTCGCTACTGTTGGGAGCTGAGTTGTTTTGTTGGGAGTTCTTTTTGTCAACAGACAGGTCAGGGTTGAACTAAGTGAGAAGGTAGAGGTTTACAAGGAATCGATAAAAGTCCCTGGGCATCTCTGGCACAGAGAAAATAAAAGAAGGTGTTAGAATGTCCTTTTGGGGCCTTGATAGGCAGGCCCAAGGGTACTTAGGCACCTTGAACAGCTGGAAATTGCTGTGAGGCATATAAGCAACATTGCTTTAAGTCTAATCTTTGATTTCTGGAAGTTCATCTGGAAGCTGCCTTTTTCCATTGCCAAATGATCTGAGAGGATGCTCCTTGACCTTGTGATCACAGTTTGTCACTATACTGATCCACAGCGTTGGACTTCAGAAGCAAGAAAGGAATCTGTTTTTTTCAAGTCAGGAACAACTCATTCTTCATTCGAATAACTGCTGGTAATGGGTGCTTAGAAGCTGGGATTTTTTTTTAAGATTCTCACCACTGGACCAATTGGCAGCATCAGGATGGATGAAGAGATTGAGATTGTTCACAGCTTTTGTTTGCTTGGCTCCACAGTCAACACTCTTGACACCAGCAGGCAGGAAATTAAAAGATGTATTGCGATGGGAAAGTCAGCTGTTAGGGACCTCTCTAAAGGACTGAAGAGCAACGGTGTCTCTCTGGAGACTAAGGTGCGTCTGGTACAGGCCGTGGTCTTTGCAATCACTTGTTATGCATCAGAGAGTTGGACAGTGACTAGGGATGCTAGAAGAAGAATCGATGCCTTTGAGCTGTGGTACTGGAGAAGAGTGTTGAGGGTACCATGGACTGCTAGGAAAACAAACAGATTCATCCTGGAAAGGGTTAAACCGGGTGGCTCCTTGGAGGCAAGTATTCTGAGGCTTCGTCTAACATACTTTGGACATGTTGTAAGGAGAGGGACATCATGCTTGGTAAGGTGGAGGGACAGCACAGGAGGGGAAGGCCCTCTTGGAGGTGGATTGATTCAGTGACTAGGGTAATCTGGATGGGTGTATCAGACAGTGCGATTGGCACAGGACAGAGCAGAGTTTTGGGCTGTTGTACATAGGGTCACTATGAGTTGCAAATGACTCGGCACATAACAACAACAAGCCATTCAAACATGGCAGAGAAGTACCAATTAGATTAATCCTGTATTTAGGCAAATCCATATGTGGCCCAATAGTAGAGGTTGTGCTAGATACAGTAATGTTTCTTGTATTTTCTTCCTAACTTAGGCAATAGGAGAAGTCTGTTAGCAGGGCAAGGATATGTGGAAGGTAATCACTGTTCTTGGGAAATAGCTTTCTTTCCAGAGAAATAGAAGTAGGTGTGGACACTGGAAAGAACTACTCTGAAGGTACTGCCTGCCTGTGCTTTAACCTCCTTACAGGGCCCATCATCATCCACACTGATGAAGCAAGCTCTGAAGTCTTGTACCCCAACTACCAAAACTGCTGGAGCCTAAGGCAAAAAACCAGGTAATGGCCTATGTGTTCCTTTTCACTAGAAGAGGACAGCCTTTCACCAGCTTTGTTGGCTGGACCCTGCCTGCACTGAGGCCTCAGGCAGCTTACCCTGCTGGTGGACAAAGTCCACTGTCCAGAAAGTGACGAAACTCTTACTTAAAGTGTCAGGGTCATAGTGAAGATTTCGGAAACCTGGAGAAATCTAATGCTATGGTGGAGAGCTGACCCGCATAGCTGGGGAGTTGAGGATTGCTATTTACAAAGCACTGTCCTTCCTGCAGCCTTGTTCTGTCAAGCATGGAGGATGAGAAAACAGGCTAAACAAAAGATGGTTGTCTCAGTCATCAAACTGCAAATCCAACTGGTCTGCAAGCACATGGGCCATTGTAGGTATAATAGAAAGCACACTGGGTGGGATTTGGGAAGTTTAGGCTTTGACTCTAGTTCTTTTAGAAATCATATATCCACAGGGATCTTCCGTTTACTCATCTATGAAATGGAAGTAATACCAGCTAACACCAGTGGGTTGTGAAGATTAAACAAGATCCTAAAGTTTGAATGAAATATACTTTGTGAGCTTTTAAGCACTATGGAATGTAAGAGATCCCCCTTTCTTTGGCAGAGGCCGTAAAGAAGCTGCATCTTTACAGCCAGGAATCTCAGAGGACTTGAAAAAGGTGAAGGAAGGGATGGGCATCAGCGGTAGCGATTGGGTGGACTTCCTCATCCTCCTGGACAATGTGGCTGCTGAGCAGGTAGGATGCTTGTCCACTTTGGACCTGGGGGCTGCGGGTCCAGGGGAGCCTTGGCTGAGGCATCTCCCTGAATTACAACTGTGGTGGAGGCCCCCTCTTTTGGAGATAGAACTTGCAGATGGAATGGTTGTGAGATGGAGGAGTTGATGAGTTTGAGGACTCCTCACTCAGGAGTATAGATGCTTCTTAAATCATGTTTCACAGAATCCTTATTCTCTTGGAATGTGTGTGTGTGTGTGTGTGTGTGTGTGTGTGTGTCTGTGTGTGTGTTTTGCAGAAGGGAGGGTAGTGGCAGTGGGCTGGGAGGGATTGTCATCTAAAATGTCTGGGATCCACTTTTGAGAAAACCTGCATGAACATCAGCATATTACAAATATCTATGTGGCAATAATTAATAATTTTAAAAAGCTAGTTAATTTTGCTTAATTATCTTTTCCTCAAATTTAGTTGTCGTAAAATCTTTTTAGCACATAATAAATGTTAGGAAAATACACAAAGAAAGTGCTTCTCTAGACTCAAAAGTTGGACACCCAGAGGAGGAGCAGCCCAGACCCTTCTTCCGTCTCTCAGGCAAACGGCAGTGTGTTTCTGTGTGAGTGAGAGCTGCTCCTGAGATTATAGGACAAGAAGTTTCAAGATAATAAGGCAGAGTTTATAGAAAGTGTTTCCATGGCATCCTTTTTAGAAATCATTTTGGGGGAAATGAAGGCCAAGTATAAATTGATTAGTACCTTGCTTTGTATTTTATTTGTCTTTTCTTTTGAACATAAAAATAATATTGTTTTTAAAATAAATTGTAAGAAATTTATCAGAAAGGTGGGAATTTTTTTTCCCCTGGGACACCAATCTGTCAGACTAGCTCCAGGGCCTTGGGGACGTAGCTTCTTGAGCTGCAGGAAATCAGGCCCCGTGGGCTCCCTGGAAGAGGCCAGCAGCTAGGCTCAGCATTTCTCTCACACCGGACCTATGTGGCCCTTTCAGGTGCACAACCTCCCAAGCTGCCCCGCACTGAAGAGATTTGCACAGATGATAGAGCAGAGAGCTGTGGACATGGCCTCATACATCTTTCAAAAAGAAGACAGGTGAGGGGCTGCTTTAGCTGTTAATATAAAGTCGCAATCAGTCCTCAGAGTATGGGGAACGGGGGCTCATCACACCTGCCAACTGGAATCTGTGTGTGAAGAGGCTGCAGTGACCCCATTCTGTTGGGTTCTGTCCTAGGACATTGTTGTTCTGGTTCTGGGTCTGATGTCCTCATTCTTCAGTTCACTGTGACCCAGGACACGGAATCAGCCCCCTGTTTTCTTCCTCACTGACTTTTTACTTTTCCTTTCATTTTGAAGGTGACTAGTAGGGGAATTGAAGGAAAAAGAATTGTTGCTACCTTTATCATGTTACAATTTACAGATTTTTTTTATTGTTGTGATGAGGCAGAGGTCATTGTTACTGACTTTATGGCTGAATAAATTGGGGCCAAGTGATGGTGATTACCTGAGCTAGGCTATTTTTTTTTCTTTACTAGTTTATTTACTCACTCATAGCGACCCTATGAGTCGCAGGCGACTCGACGGCACATAACAACAACAACAACAGTTTATTTACAAAATTGGAATACAAATTCGAACAAATTCTTTCAATTTCCCTCAAACCCCCCCCCATCAAATTGTACAACCCAATGATTAATCCCCCCTGCCCCACACATCCTCATCCGTCTGCTTCCACCCTCTCCCAACCCTCTTGGATTCTTATACTCATTCTAAAATAATGATTTTTATACAATATTTATCCTTGTTGGACTGATTTAGTTCACTTAGCATAATGCTATCCAGTCCCTCCCAAGTTAGGTAATAATTTACAAAATCATTACTCCTGCATACTACATCGTATTCCATTTTGTGAATATACCATAATTTCTCAGTACATTCGTTTGTGATTGGACATTTGGGCTGTTTCCATGTTCTTGCGATGATGAATAATGCTGCTGTGAACATTGGTGTACAAATCTCCATTTGTGCCTCAGTTCTTATATTCTCAGGGTATATTCCAAGTAGTGGAATAGCTGGGTCATATGGAATTTCTATGTTCAGCTTTTTGAGGAAGCGTCAAACTGCCTTCCACAATGGTTATACCATTTTCACAATCCCACCAACAATGTATGAGTTCCTTTCTCGCCACATCCTCTGCAACATCTATTAATTGCTGCCCTGTTAAACTTTGCCACTGTTGCTGGAGTGAGATAGTACCTCATTGTGGTTTTGATTTGCATCTCTCTTATTGCCAGTGATTTAGAGCATTTATTCATGTGTCTGTTTACCATTCACTTATCTTCCTGTGTTAGAATTATTTCCATGTCTTTTGCCCATTTTATAATTGGGTTATCGGTCTTTTTCCTGTGGAGGCCCAGGAGTATTCTGTAAACTTGTGTTATAAGACTCTTGTCTGAGATGGTATTACCAAATGTTTGCTCCCAGTCTGTAGGTTTTCTTTTTGCCGTGTTGGGAAAAGTTTTTGATGTGCACAGGGATTTAATCTTTAGATGGTCCCATGCATCAATTTTATCCTCTTTAGATTGTGCATTTCTGGTTGTATTTGGCAGTCTCTTTATACCTTGGACTAGTGCTTCTAAGCTTGATCCCAGTTAGTCTCTTATGAACATTATGGTTTTGGGCTTTACTCCCAGGTCTTTGATCGACCTTGAGTTGATTTTTGTACATTGTTTGAGATGTGGATCCTGTTTCAGCTTTTTGCAGGTGGAAGTCTAGTTTTGCCAGCACCATTTGTTGAAGAGGTTTTCATTTCCCCATTTGATAGCTTTGATTTCTTTGTTGAATACCAGTTGACCATAGATAGCTGGGTCTATTTCTGGATTCTCAATTCTGTTCCATTGGTCTGTGTGTCTGTCATTGTATCAATACCATGCTGTTTTGATTACTACTGTTGTGTAGTAGGTTTCGACGGCAGGGAGTGCTATGCCTCCAACCTCATTTTTGTTTCTCAGAAGTGTTTTGCATACTCAGGATCTCTTGCCTCTCCAAATAAATTTGATAATTTCCCTTTCAATCTCCTTGAAAAATGAATATGGTATCTGGATTGGGATTGCATTGGATATGTAGATTGCTTTTGTAGGATTGTCATTTTCACCATATTGAGTCTTCCTATCCATGAACAGGGTACATTTTTCCATTTCTTTAGGTCTTCTATTGTGTCTTGAAGAAATGTTCTGTTGTTTTCTTTGTATAGGTCTTTTCTCTCTAGTTAGGTTCACTCCCAAGTATCTCAATTTGTGGTTGGCTATTATAAATGAATGGTATTGCTTTCTTGATTTCCTTCTCTGAGTTCTCTTTGTTACTACTGTACAGGAATCCTAATGATTTTTGGATATTGATCTTATATCCTGCCACTCTACTAAATTGGCCTATTAACTCTTAACAGGTTTTTTTGTTGACTCTTTGGTGTTTTCTGTGTACACCATCATATCATCTCTTTGCCAATCTGGAAGCCTTTTCTTTCCTTCTCTTGTCATATTGCCCTAGCAAGCACTTCCAGTACAATATTGAAAAGAAGTGGTAACAGTGGGCATCCTTGTCTGGTCCCTGCTTGCAAGGAAAATGTTTTTAGTGTTTCTCCATTGAAAATAATGTTGGCTTTTGGTT